>NW_012114755.1:3722955-3723236 GCF_000951035.1 Colobus angolensis palliatus
GAAGCTCGAACTGGGTGGAGCTCACAGCAGCTCAAGGAAACCTGCCTGTCTCTGTAGACTCCACCTCTGGGGACAGGGCACAGCTGAAAAAACAATAGGGGAAGCAGCAGAGGCCTGTGCAGACCAGAATGACTCTGTCTGGCAGCTTTGAAGAGAGCAGTGGATCTCCCAACACGGAGGTTGAGATCTGAGAACAGACAGACTGCCTGCTCAAGTGGGTCCCTGTCCCCTGAGTAGCCTAACTGGGAGACATCCCCCACTAGGGGCAGTCTGACACCCCA
>NW_012114755.1:3727447-3728685 GCF_000951035.1 Colobus angolensis palliatus
ATCACTTGGACTCGGGAAGGGGAACATCACACATCGGGGCCTATCATGGGGGGTGAGGGGGGAAGGTTTGCATTGGGAGTTATACCTGATATAAATGATGAATTGATGGGTGCTGACGAGTTGATGGGTGCAGCACAGCAACGTGGCACAAGTATACATATGTAACAAACCTGCATGTTATGCACGTGTACCCTAGAACTTAAAGTATAATAATAATAATTAAAAAAAAAGAAGTTACAGAAGATGGATCTTCCTCCCTCTACAACCCTTAAGATTAACGATTCTCTTATAAAAGGGAGAGAGGAAATGTCAGAGGAATGTGAACCAGAACAATTCCATTTTAAATAGGAGCTGGGTAAGATGAGGCTGAAACTTCCTGGGCTGCATTCCCAGACAGTTAAGGCATTCTAAGTCACATAATAAGATAGGAGGTCAGCACAAAATACAGGTCATGAAGACCTTGCCAATAAAACAGGCTGCAGTAAAGGAGCTGGCTAAAACCCACCAAAACCCAAAGGGCAACAAGAGTGACCTCTGGTTGTCCTCAGTGCTACACTCCCAGCACTCCAATGCAGTTTACAAATGCCATGGCAAGTCATGAAGTTTCCCTATATGGTCTAAAAAGGGGAGGCATAAATAATCCACCCCTTGTTTAACATATCATCATCCAGAAATAACCATAAAAATGGGCAACCGGCAGCCATCAGGACTGCTCTATCTATGGAGTAGCCCTTCTTTTATTCCTATACTTTCTTAATAAACTTGCTTTCACTTCGCACTGCAGACTTGCCCTGAATTCTTTCTTAGGTGAGATCCAAGAACCTCCTCTTGGGGTCTGGATCGGGACCCCTTTCCTGTAACACAGTCACCCTCACTCTACTCCCTTCTCATCGCTGTATCTTTAAACCTCTAAATCAAGATACCTTTTAAATCTATCCCAGTGTCTCTCACTGTCCTGAAGACAAATGCACCTCAAGCCATGCACATCAAAAAGAACTGGTCGGAGAAGGAGAAAGGAGGTTCATTGTTGTTGTTTGAGGGAGAGTCTCACTCTGCCGCCCAGGCTGGAGTGGATCTCGGCTCACTGCAACCTCCACCTCCTGGTGCAAGCGATGTTCATGCTTCAGCCTCCTGAGTAGCTGGGACTACAGGCATTTGCCACCACATCAGGTTAATTTTTGTATTTTAGTAGAGACGGGGGTTTCACCAGGTCGGCCAAGCTGGTCTCGAACTCCTGA
>NW_012114755.1:3728735-3731794 GCF_000951035.1 Colobus angolensis palliatus
CTCCTGAGTAGCTGGGACTACAGGCATTTGCCACCACATCAGGTTAATTTTTGTATTTTAGTAGAGATGGGGGTTTCACCAGGTCGGCCAAGCTGGTCTCGAACTCCTGACCTCAGATGATCCACCTGCCTTGGCCTCCCAAAGTGCTGGGATTACAGGCGTGAACAACTGGGCCCGGCCAGAAAGGAGGGTTTTTTTTTTACCAACAAATTTTTAAAAGAAACATAACAAAGCAAAGAATTTTGCCATGGACAGTGGCAAAGTATCTGCTGTGCTGTTTCTGACCCTCCATAAAAATCACATTCAGAAATGGTAAAAAGGCTAACGAAGGTCAAATAAGAAGAGACAGAATCGGGGCGAAGGGGGCACATTCAGGGTCTTCTGGATGTCAGGAAGGAACCGCCGGGGGGTGCTTTAGAAGTGGCCAGAGCCCGCCCCTGCACACAGCTCGCACAGAAAGCGCCTGGACGCTCCCTTAGGACCTTTTGAACTCTGGCCGCTCGACAAAAACACCCTTTTGAAAAGGTGGTATTCACTGGGCTGTCAGAATTAAGGAACACCAAATTAAGGCTAATAAAACCGTGTTGGGCTCAGAACTGGGCGCCTTGGTTTTAATCCCGACGCTTTGGATTAATACCAGGGGCTAATTTCAAATATTCAGGGCAGGTCTTTGGAAGAAATAAAGAAGATAGGAACGTCATACAGATTTATTAAACAATTTGTGTTTGTTTATGCTGGAAGAGCTGGGGGGGTGGCCGTCTTTGCCAAGAGCACCCCTACCAGTTAGGAAAGTGCGAAGGGAGTCATTGCGAAGGCAGCCAAAGACCGAAACAGTGCCCTGCAAGTTTTTCCCAAGTCCCCTTGGGAAAGGCGAGCCTGAGAGGGAGAGGCGCTTTTCACCAAAAGGTATTTTGCAGAGGGCAGGAGGGAGCTTCCCGCTTCCTGCTTCCGGCTTCCCGCTTCCCGCTTCCCGCTTCCAGCTCCTGGAGTCGCCTGGAGCCTGTGCCCAAAGGTAGGCATGGTGGAACTGTTGGAATTCGGTTCCCAGCAACCAGCCAGGGTCTTGTGAAGAACCCTTTAGCCGTCAGAAGTTCTCCCCAAAGGGTGCTTGGAGAGGGCTGGCCTTTGAGTGGGGTTTATGTTGCAGTTGTTCTTTCTTGTTCTTTTCAGCCCAATGTGAAAACAAAGGGCATAATTGGGCCTACTGGCCTGCGGGTTGTCGGTGCGTTTCAGACTCTGGGCTAGGAAATCATCCACCCGTGTCGCATTCTCACTCCAGACGCCCCAGTTTTGAGGCGCAGTGGGGTCCTTGGCCTGATCATACTCTTCCTTTTAGGCCCTTTGGTCTAGAGGCCAGAGCCGGGTCTGCAGAGACGCGGGCAGAGCCCCACCACTGGGTTGCTGCTTTTGCGCCGGTTGCTTCAGGCCGGCCGCCCTTCTTATTTCAGCACAAAAGGTTTGAGGTGCATTGCTTTCTTTGGCGTAAAACCCTTGCCGGGTCAGAGTGAAATCTCTGCTTTTTTTCAGGAGCATTGCAACACAAAAGGTTTAAGGGGGGAAATTGTTAAAAGGAAGCCCTTTTCTCTTTAGGCTGAATGCAGTGGGGAGATTAAAACTTTCATTGAGATTTTGTTGTATTCATGGTGGTGGGGCCGTGAATAGGGCTGGGCAAAGCCCCTAGCGCTGATGTGTGCCCTTTCATCTCCAGCACATCTTCAGACACAGGTTGTTTTGCACTTGAAAGAGGGGAAAGAGGGGAATGTGGGATTTTGACAGCTGATATTGGCCTCTGAACTCTTGATGGGGATTTTCTAATTAACCCCAAGTACCCATCAGGTGGCCAACAAGGAATGATTTCTGTCAGAAAGGGCAAAAAGTTTCCCATTTTGAGCAAATGGAAGGGGGAATGGTTAACATCCAGAGTAAGGAAATGTAGAAAGAGCCTCAATGCAGAATCGGAAAAGCCAGCTGACTGCAGGTTGGGTTGGGTGAAGTGTGGGGACATCAGTAAGAGAGGCTGTTAAGTACCATTTTGGCATCATCAGATTCAGAACACTTGGGAAAAGTAAATGTGGTTCCTGAGACTCAGAGAAAATGACTCCCTGTGCTTTTGGAAGCCAAGATCAGCTGAGAAGCTTCGGTGAAGAGCTCAAGCTCTTAGTTTTACCATTAGGTCTACATGAGAGATTCCCATTTGTTTATTTATTGTAATTCTGGTTCCTACTTAAGACTCTTGGCCAAGACCCTAACATACCATACATTAACTGAAACAAATTCCACATGGTTTTAGAGAAAGCACCTCCAGTTGTAGAAATGGCATATCAGCCTTTGTAAATGGAGTGAGAACTACTGATTCATCTGCTCCAAAGCAAAACCATGTGGCTTGTTTTGGAACAAGTCCTAAGAATGAATAAAAAATTTGAAGTTTGGATGATGAGCTGCCAAGCTCTAAGTCCCTTGGTGATCCAGATTCAGTGTTTTGAGGGGTATGGTCCCTGGCAGGTACATGTTTGAACAAGGCCCCACACAGGTGATTCTTCCGATTGCGCCAAGCTCTAAGGCAGTGTTTCCCAGGTTTCTCTTATGATAACAACACTAAGCTTGTTTAAAAAAAAAAAAAAAAAAAATTTGGCTGTCCATCTTCATACTGAAACAAAACTCCAGTGGATGGATTATGGGGGAAAAAATGTATATTTTTAACAAGCTTCTCAGAGGGCTATGAAGACCCGCAAATCTCCTGATTTTTTTTCCTATGCCACTGGTTGCTGCTTCTCAGCCTTACAGGTTCCTTTTTAAAATTTAAAATTTATTTTTAATTGATAAATAATTGTATGTATGTATGGAGTACAATGTGATGTTTTGGTCTATATATACATTATAGAAAGAGTCACTTGAGCTGATTAACAGATTCCTTTTCATCTCCCTGACCTCAAAATGTTGGAGAGCACCATGGCTCAGTCTTCAGTACTGTTCTTTTTTTTTATTTTTTTTTTATTTTTTTATTATACTTTAAGTTCTAGGGTACATGTGCATAACGTGCAGGTTTGTTACATATGTAT
>NW_012114755.1:3737219-3759656 GCF_000951035.1 Colobus angolensis palliatus
CAGTTCAAAATGCAGAAATCACCGGTCTTCTGTGTCCTTCGCGCTGGGAGTTGGAGACTGCAGCTGTTCCTATTCGGCCATCTTGCTCCGCCCCCAGTACTGTTCTTTTTAAGCTTCACCTCCTGGGTGCACTCCTCCAGCTTTGTAGGTTTCTACTAGAGACCCAGAGTTAACACCTCCAGCTCAGCGTCCCCATGAACACTAGACTCTCTGTATATCTATTTGCTTGCTTGGTATCTCCACTTGTCCTTGATCTTTGGTTTGGGGTGTTCTCTCCCCAAGTATAAGAAAGAAGGCCAGTGTGCCTGGAGCATGACATGCTACGGGAGAACAATAGATAAGGTTGGAGTGGAAGAAAAAGGCCAGATCATATAGAGCCCCTTAGGCCATAGGAAGGAGTCTAGGTTTTATCTGAAGTGGCTTTGGGAGGTTTTAAGAGGTACAGAGAGCTGGGGAGACATTACATGATCTAATTAAGGTTTTAAAAGGACACTCGGGTTGCCATGTGAAGAAGAAATTGTAGAAGGGCAAGAAATGCAGAAGATGGCAGAGCAGTTAGAAGTCTTTTGCAATAGTCCAGGCAAGAGATAACTGTGGCTTAGTCGAAGGGAAAGGAGTGGGCAGAGGGGATAATTTTGAAAGGAAGGGCTTTAGAGCAGGAGGAACAAAAATCAGGATGACTCCCAGGTTTTTGATTCAGTAATTTAGATGGGGGTGGCATTTACTAAGAGAAGAAGATAGTTTTCTATCCATTTTCATGTCACAACACAATTGGTAATATTTGTAAGATTCAGCTGGATAAACTGGAGGAGATTTGCAGATGTCTAAGGTGAAATTTTTCATTGTTTTTCCATATATGAGGGGATTATAAGAAAAATAAAATACAAAGTATTAGGAAGGATTTAAATCTCAAATATGTAAAACATGCAAATACGTCAAAAATGTCTTTCAAACAAAATCTCTTAAAAATGTGATGAGAAATCTGCTTGCGAACAAGGGGGAACATTGCTTCAATGATCATAACTTGAAAAAAATGGTTTTAAGCTTGAAATAGCTTATACAATTCTAATAAAGACTACTTAACAATAAGCTCTTAAAATTCCTGAAAAACACAATCAGTGAAAACTTGTATTCACACAGGAGACATAAGTTAAACTATTTTTATAACCATTCAAAAATTTTAATAATTGCAGTTAAATTTTAGAACTTTTAGTGCTAAAATCTTTGATATTTTAAGTGGATTTCAAATCCAATCAAATGTTTTCATTTACTGTATTTATGTGTTCATTCAACAAATATTTATTGAAGATTACTATGTTCAGGTACTATTCTAGCCACATAAATACAAAGCACTTCAAAATAATGAAACTCGAATTTGTAGAGTCTGCTTGCCTAACACACCAGCTAATTTGTTACAATATGTCATCTGACATATGGGGAAGGAGAGGGTAGAAACCACCACCTGGAGATGCACCTGTGCGGTCTCTAGCTCCCACCTCCTTGGCCTGTGCTCTGGGCTCCTTGGACACCTGAAATTCCTCTAGTATCTCTGTGGGTGCCGTACAGCTGACTGCAAAAGGAGAAATCCAGGCCATGCTCAACTCACTGGGAAGGTCAGTGAGGGCCAGACACTACTCATTCGTTTGTTGCATTTGGGGATCATGAAATTGCTGGGCGTGACATCAAGCCCTGCTCAGTAGGACCGCTTTCTAAGTGTGCTTGAGTAGATCCCATAAAGCCAGAGGTAGCTATCCCAGGGCCCCTAGGGGCCACCCTCCCAGCCTAACATGATGCTACCTGTGGGTGCCACAGCACATTGGGTAAGGTGCTTTAACCCAACCAGTTCTAGTCAATGAGCAGAACTATTATGAACTGACTTGTGTCTTCCAAAATTCATTATGTTGAAGCTATAACTTCCAATGTGACTACATTTGGAGAAAGGGTCTTTAAGGAGGTAACTAAGGTTAAATGAAGCCATAGGGGTGGTGCCCTAATCCAACATGACTGGTGTTCTTCTAAGAAAAGGGAGAGACACCAGGGATGCAAGCCCACAGAGCAAAGGCCATGTGAGGACACAGCAAGAAAGTGGCCCTCTGCAAGCCAAGAAGAGAGGCCTCGGGAGGAACCTAACCTGCCAACACTAACCTCTCGGACTTCCAGCTCCTAGAACTATGAGAAAATAAATTTCTGTGGTTTAATCCACTGAGTCTAAGGTATTTTATTATGGTACCCCCAGCAGACTAATACAAGAATGGAGCCAAATGCAGTGGTTTTCAATCTTGGCTCCACGTTGGGATCACTGAGGAGCTTTAGGCAAATGCCTGGGTTCGACCCTCAGAAATTCTGATTTGATTGGCCAGCTGTGTAACCTGCCTATCGGGACACTTAAAAAGTTCCACAGGTGAAGTGTGCAGCCAAGGTAAGAATCACTGGGGCGATAGATAGAAGTTTTAAGGAGACAGATTTAATTATATCTGAAAATAATCCAAACCTTTGTCTTGGGTCAACTAATTAGCACCTGGTATTAATCCAAAGCGTCGGGATTAAAACCAAGGCGCTCAGTTCTGAGCCCAACACAGTTTTATTAGCCTTAAGTTGGTGTTCTGAATTCTGACAGCCCAGTGAATACCACCTTTTCAAAAGGGTGTTTTTGTCGAGCAGCCAGAGTTCAAAAGGTCCTAAGGGAGCGTCCAGGCGCTTTCTGTGCGAGCTGCGTGCAGGGGCGGGCTCCGGCCACTTCTAAAGCTGCCCCTGCGGTCCCTGCCTGACATCCAGAAAACCCTGAATGTGCCCCCTGTTGCCCGTGATTCTGTCTCTTCTTGTTTGACCTTCGTTAGCCTTTTTACCATTTCTGGGCCGGGCGCAGTGGCTCATGCCTGTAATCCCAGCACTTTGGGAGTCCAAGGAGGGCAGATCATCTGAAGTCAGGAGTTTGAGACCAGCCTGGCCAATATGGTGAAACCCTGTCTCTACTAAAAATACAAAACTCAGCTGGGAGTGGTGGTGGGTGCCTGTGGTCCCAGGACTCAGGAGGCTGAGGCAGAAGAATCGCTTGAACCCAGGAGGCAGAGGTTGCAGTGAGCCGAGATTGTGCTACTGCATTCTAGCCTGGGTGACAGAGCAAGCCTCTGTCTCAAAAAAAAATAAAAAATAAAAAATAATAAAATTAAATTACAAAAAAAGAGACTTTCATCCTGAAAAGTATTTAAGCAGAGATTGGAAATAGTGTAGGGGTTTTTGGGGAGAGTTTGGACCAGATGACCAGGATGCCATTCCTACTGGCAAATGAACATCCATGTCATCACCCTCACCATGGATTCTCACCTCCACCTGACCCCACATTTGAGCACCCTGGATCAATCTCTTACTGTGTCATTTCTAATCTCCACCACCTATTTTCTCAGTTGCCTTATTTGGATGTATTTCTCTGTGGACTTCCAGGTCCTTACCATTAAAAGAAGAGGCTAAACTTGATGTGTTCTAAAGGTCTTTTCCAGATATCAGATTTCTTCATTTTAACCAAATAAAAATATAGCTTCCTGATTGTAATAGGAGATGAGAATTAAGCTGGCAACTTCAAGCCATATCAAGTTCCTCTCCAAGAGAAAGACAGATTTAGTCAATGAGCTATGCTTATTTCTACACAAATTGAATTAGTGGAAAATGAAAGCGTCACCTGCTGGAGCTGGCCATGACAGATAAAGGCTTTCTTAGAATGACTGCCTGGGAAAGAATACATGTGTCATGAGTACACCTGCCAGCCTTGTTTGTAGTTTTTTGCTGCTAGATGCTTACCATCCTATAAGTCAGCACAGAAGAGAAAAGCAGTATTGAGCATGAGGATGATCTCTATACACCCTCTAATCAGTGCTAAAAACTGTGGACTCTTGGGGAAGGGGAGACATCAGAGGTCTTTCTGCTGTTAACCCTCAGGGCCTTGCCTGGAATTTGCCTTGCAGTATATTTTGTTCCTGACGGCCATGGATTTGGGGTCTCAGCCTGCTCTTGGGACTTTGGGTCCTGCCCCTAGCTCTTCCGTTTGGGATTCTCCCTTTCCTAAGTACAATTGCAGTAGGGTGCATCTCACTTGGTTGCACATTTTATGCCACATCTGAAAGTAAACACAGTACTTTGACAATGAACAGTTTTATGACTGATAATGTGCAGAAACGGGGAAAGTAACGCAAGTGGTCAACTTGAACATAGTGCAGTGATTTTAAGTCTTACAGGATTTTAGAATCAAAGCCCATGGGCTAGTGTTCTTGCTTCTTTCTGAGATGAAAACTAAAAACTCAGCTGTACTTTCATCCTCTGCATTTATCATCATGAGAATGAACATCACCAACTGTCCCTACTCCCTGCAGACCTCTCAGACACCATCAGTCAGGATACTCCAGAGAAACAGACCAATTAGATAATAGATTAGACAATTACTATAAATATAGATGTAGATAGATACACATGTATAGATATGCATTTATATACATCACACACACATATGTGTGTTAAGATACTTATTTTTAAAAATTGGCTCATGAGATTGTGGAGGCTGCAAGTTTGGCATCTACAGGGCGGGCTGCCAGGCTGGAAACTCAGGCAGGAGTTGCTGTTGCCGTCTTAAGACTGAATTTCTTCTTTGGGAAACTGCAGTCTTTGCTTTTAAGGCTTTCAACTGATGAGATGAAGGTCATCCATATTATTGAGGGTAATCTCTTATTTAAAGTGAACTGATTGTATATCATAATCACATCTACAGAACATATTCACAGCAATATCTAGCTTAGAGTTTGATTAAATAACTGGTTGCTATAACCTAGTCAAGTTGACACATAAAGCCAGCTATCACAGATACTAAATGACTAGCAACTTCTGGGTCCAACTTTTGATCTGTGCTTGGTAATCTCTTGGGCTTTGGGAAAAAAATATATCTGGCCTTGGTTTCTTTTTTGTAAATGATCTGGCCTGTCCGTGGACATTGCCCCATTGAAAAACTGGTTTTAGAGGTCAAAGCCAAAGAGGCATGGAACCATAGAATAATATCAATGAAAAGGACTTGAAAAATGACCTATTTAAGCCCTACAACTTACAAATAAGGAGATGGAAACCTAACAAGGAGAGGCTATTTAAAGCCATTTATAAGGACAATAGTGAAGAGACTGTGACCCATGACCACACAAGGTCACTAGAGCCTTGAAATGCCTTGTAACAATAATTGCCGTGTTTTCCTAAACATGGCGCTCGGTGACCATGTGCTGGCCTGGGCGTCAGCACCATCAGGCATATTCTCAGGAGTATTCACCAGTTACCTACAAAAGAGGCTTCTGGAGATTAGGCCTTGGCTAGATTACAACCTGTTGGCATCTACTGAATGTCATGTACTCTGAAGGCAGAAACATATGGACGATGTTGAAATAACACCATGTAAAAGAAAAGGTGGAACTCCTCTGAGGAAAGAGGGAGAAAAACAGGTGACTGATCAAAGAGATCATGCCAGAACTTTAGAGCTTCCCTGCATTGCTCACAACTGGATTGACCACCTCTTTGGCAGCCGTTATGTGGGAACACCTGAACAGGTGGATGAATATGTGTGTGCATGCACTACAGCACCTAGGCTACTCTGTAAGATGTGAGCATGTGTGTAACACCTGAATGCCTGTGTTCTTACATTCCTATGTGTGAGCTGTCAATGAATGTGTGCAACACTGGAGTGGGAGGTAAAATGCTGGACTGAGGGTGTATAACACTGGAATTTCTGCGGTCACTATCAGGATATATGTAACAATTGCCATGCTCAGCAAATGGCCCCACTTTGGAAAGAAATAGGGGCTATCAGATGAGAACCCACCCAGCTTCCTGTTCTGCTGCCTCCACTCCTACCAGCTTCTGTACTCATCCTCTGCCTTTTCTCTATAATAGGGAAGTATTTCACCTTCTGTCTAAAACCAAAACCTCTACCTGTGCTCCAATTCCACTGGATTCTGCCTCTTCAGGAAATGTCCCTATTGTTTCTCGTTTTCCATCTCTTGGGTTTCCAATCTCTATCTCCTGGATGTTTCTCTTTATTGCTTAAATGTGCTCAATTCTGTGCCATGTTGAACAACAACAACAGAAAACCCTACCTACTGCAGTTACTGTCTCCTCTTCCTCCCTCTTCATAGCCAAATGTCTCAGAAGCTCTCTCCATCCTCACTGTTCCATTTTCCTATCTGCCACTCAACTCTCAACCACTCCAGTCTAGCATGTAGCCTCATCATTCTATCAAAAAAGCACTTGATAAAGCCACCAGTGACCTATGGGTCACTAAATCCAAAGGGCATTTTTTTTTTCTAATGAGCATTTTCATATTTTATTTTGACTTCTCAACAGCAGTAAACACCTCTCACCATGCTGTCCTGAAAGCATTCTTTCCCTTTGGCTCCCCAAATAGAACATGTCTGGGTTTCCTCCTCTCTCTCTGACTTCTCTTTCTCCCTCTCATTTATTGGCTCATTCTCCTCCATGAAGTCCTTTAAATACTGACATTTTTCAAATTTCTTGAGCCCTCTTCCCTTCAAACACTAGACTCTCTCCCTATTTGAGGCTATCTGTGCCATGGCTTCAACTTTCCAGATGATCCTCCAGTGTAAATCTCTAACCCAATATCCCCTATGAGATCTTGCATATCTAGCAGCCTGTTAGCATCTCCACTTAGATGTTTTCATGCTGTCTCAAACTCACATGTCTAAATTTCATCTCATGCATTCCTGCTTTCCCTGCCCTTAAGACAACAGCAGCACCAATGAGAACCAATTTTGTCTTCCTCTAGTGTCTTGTTTTCTTTGAGTGAATGGTATAACCATCCATCAAACTATATAGGAGGAAATGTAGAAGACGTCCTTGACATCCCTGCTCCCCATTATCTCCTAAGCCACTCTTGAATCCACCCCTATATCTCCATTGTCACTGCATTAGCCCAAGTCTCTATCTTGCCTCTATCTCAGCAGTTGCTTTCTAACTGGCCTCTCTGCCTCTACTCTTGTTACCTCTGACTTGGTTGTCCATATTAGAGCCAGCATCATCTTTTCTTAAACAATTATTATTGAAGTATAATATTTATAAAAAGTATACCTGTCATAGATGTACAACCTGAATTTTTACTAACTGAGCCCACCAATGTAACCAGCACCCAGATCAAGAATCAGAACATTGCCAGTCCCCGGAAGCCCCCTAGTGCCTTACTGCAATCACTAACCTTCCCACCAAGGGTCACCACCAGCTAGAAAAATGGTATCATTTGATATGAACTCTTTCATGTTTCCACCAGCACTATCTTTTCAAAAAGTAAATCTGATCACGTCATTCCCCTGTTTAAAATCTTTTCATGGCTTCCCACTGTTCATAACATAAAGACCAAATTTCTTAGCCTGGCCTATGACACTGAGAATGAGCTGCTTCCACCCACAAGGCTCCCACTCTTCCAGATGCCCCTCTTACCGTACTTTCCTCTCCTTTCCATCTCTGATTCTGTCACATTGCTCACCTTTCAAATACCCAACATGCTCAGCATTTCTCCTCACCAGGTCTTTACATATGCTGTTCCTTCTACTTGGAATGCTTTTCCTACCCCTTATCTTCTTTCTGGGCTGACTTCTAGTTCGGATCTCAGTTCACCCTTATCTGCCTTTCCTGAATACATCTGGTTTCTCTATTTGTTCTCATAGCACTTTTCCTTTCTAATCAGGGGACGTATTTGTACAATTAATTGATAAAAGTCATTTTCCTTGGCCAGCCTTTAACTTCAGTGAGGAGTGGCAGTGCAGAGTTAGCTCACTGGGACCCACATGGGGAAGGCCACAGGAGTGGAATGAGGGTGCATCAAGGACAAACACTGGGGACTTTGGAGTTCGCCTTAGCCAGCTAAGGACAGCTGTTTTACCATCCTCTAATTTTACTATTTGGGGAGGGCTTTGCATTACTCTTTTACTTATTTTTTTATTATAGAAGTAATCACCACTGTAGAAGAATTCAATCAATATAGAAGCATCTAGAGAAAAAAGTGAAACTCATTTTCTCCTATAATCCTAAATCTCTGCTTGCCCCTCAGGCGACCACTACAACCAAGGATGTGGTGTGCATCTTCCCAGACCTTTTTCTATGCATTACATCATGTGAACATACACAGATTTTTTGGTTTGTTTTCACTGAAGTGGGGCATACTATATGCTAGGCATTCTGCAACTACTATTTTTCATTTGAGATTTCTGAATATTTTTCCATTATGGTACAGACCTATAGAAACTTTCTTATGCAATCTTCATGTAACCAATTCTGATAAACCATCACTTTCCATTTTCTCTGTTAAATATACAGACCTATGCTTGAGGCACCGTGAACACTCTTGGCTTGTTGGCCACTCCGTAGCACACCTAAGCATGTCTGCCCTCATCAGGTGAGTCGTATGTTCATCAAGAGTCAATTTTTTGTTCCCAGACCCATTTATGCCAGTTGTTCTTGCTATTGTAGATATATAACTTAACTAAATATTAGATAAGCCAATGAAATTTAAGTGCACAATGAAAGACAGCTGTTGTTTCTATAAATATAAAGTCCAATATCTTGGGACTAAGGTCAAAGTTGACCACTAAAAGCCACTGCTATTCAACTAAAGAAAACTGGGGATATTTGGGGGAAAATAGCAAAAATCTAAAAGATTTTGTATTCACATTGCTTCTTAAGTGTCTTTAATTTATTCTTACACTTAAAAACTGAAGTTTGGGCTGGGCATGGTGGCTCACGCCCATAATCCCAGCACTTTGGGAGGCCGAGGCAGGCGGATCACGAGGTCGGGAGATCGAGACCATCCTGGCTAACAAGGTGAAACCTCGTCTCTACTAAAAATACAAAAAATTAGCCAGGCATAGTGGCGGGCATCTGTAGTCCCAGCTACTCGGGAGGCTGAGGCAGGAGAATGGCGTGAACCCAGGAGGCGGAGCTTGCAGTGAGCCGAGATGGTTCCACTGCACTCCAGCCTGGGCAACAGAGCGAGACTCCATCTCAATTAAAAAACAAAAAACAAAAAAACAAAGAAAAACCTGAAGTTTGAAAGTATAGCTGATATTTTTTGGGTGTGGTTTATTTCAGAGTGATAACACATAACACCAATGAGAAAACTTGTCCTCAAAACCTTTGGCCCCATTTCGGAAAACTGACGAATCTTTACACATATTTTAGATTAAGATAACATGTTTCAGGTAAATTTGCATTACCTTGTGTGATCTGCTTTAACTGCTCTTTCAACTAGGACTAACGACCAGCCCTGGTTGCAGGAACTTCCACCATAGTATTCCATGCCATACCATATAGCATACCATGCCATACCATACCACACCACACCACACCATACCATACTATATCATGCCATGCCATGCTATGCCATATCATATACCATATACCATACCATTCCATACCATGCCACACGACACCATACCATACCATGCTGTACCATACTCTATCATACCATCCTATGCCATGCCATACCATATACCATATCATACCATGCTGTGCCATGCTGCATCATACCATCCTATGCCATGCCATACCATATACCATACCATACTATACCATACCATGCTGTACCATACAGTATCATATCATCCTATGCCATGCCATAGCATAGTATATTATAGCACGGAATGGTATGGCATCGCATGGAATGTGAATGGTATTCCATGTCATTCCATGCGATGCCATACCATTTCGTGCTATAATATACCATACCATGCCATAATATACTATATACATTTGTACCTTTTTCCCCCCTCAAACTAGATAGCAAGAGCCAAAGTGTGCCAGGACATGTCAGGGCAGCACATAACTTTTTAAAGTCATTTAATGACACACTCTCTCTGTTCCCCCCCAGCCCCTCCCTCTCTCTCTCTCTCTCTCTCTCTCTCTCTCTTTCTCATAATTACCATGTCCTAGGCTGTGGCAAACACTTATATGCCCTATTTTTAGATGGTGTTATTCCCATTTTAGAAGTGAGTAAACTGAGGCTTGTATAACTTACATAGCATGTAAGTAGCAAAGTTGAGATTCAGATCCAATTCTGCCTGACTCTAAATCTGCGTGTTACCTGGTTTTCCCTACTGCTTCCCATGGCCTTTGATCTTAAGAAGTTTAACTCATTCCCATTTGCACCAGATTAGAGGTTCTCAGAATGTGACCTTGGACTTCTGAGGGGTTCCAAGAGTCTTTCAGGGACTCAAAATTATTTTCATAGTAACACTAAGATGCTCTTCAATTTGTTTATTCTCATTGTCTTACAAGTGCATAGCATCCCAGAGGCTCCATGACATGTAATATTGTAACAGATTTAATGCAGAAGCAGATATGAAAATCCAGCTGTCTTTTACTAAGCCAGACATTAAAAGAAATTTGCAAAAATGCACAGCAATGTTACTTTATGCCCTATTTTTTTTCTTTTGGAAATATAGTTATTTTTACCCAAGTATATTACTTATGTTAGCAAGTTATGGCTTTCTGGATATTGAATTAGCAAATATTTTCAAAATTCCTCAGTTCTAATGTCTAATAGAGTAATAACTGACAGATATAATCTATATAAACAAAATTTCTTTGGAGTTCTCAATAATTTTTAAGATAGTTAAGGGGTCCTGAGGTCAAAGGGGGAGAATATATGTGAACATTTCAGTTCTAAGTGATGGATGGGATCCAGCCATGCAGGTGAACCATAGCATCCAGAGGGTATGGGGTTAACAGATGAGATAATCCGGGAGAAGGATCAGTGCCAGGGAAGTCCAGTTGATTTGGTCATTATTTTCCTATTTTTGCTATAGGAGTAAATCCTAAAAGTTTGTATGTCTCAAGAGGGAGGTGGGTCTTTTTCCTGCCCATCACTGGGAAGCCAATGAAGGATTTTAAGTTGTAGAGTAACAGACACTTAAAACCAAGGCAGAGTTTATTAATAAAAATATAGCTGGGAATTGAGGTGCCTGATGTATGAGGAGAAAAAGGATTGCTTCCAGACTTCTGGCTTGGACACTAGGAATCAGCAAGTGGAAGGGACTTGTCTGTGGTCCCCCAGCTTGTCAGTAGCAGAGAGTGTCCTGAAGCTCATGCTGCTCTTCACTCTTCTAGATAAGGCATTTCCCATCCTCCTCCCCATTTTCCCTCTTCTCTAAACCTCACCCAGTTAAAAGCAAGAGAGAAGTGAGCACACTCTTTATGACTCTGTGCCCTCCCTGTTTCGGGTGGACTACTGGAATTCCAAAAACATCTCTTTGAGCAAAGCTGTTCTTCGATAGATCTCCATCAATTATGATGGTGCTGCTGTGTGATGTTTGGATTGTTGCAGGCATAAATAGGGCCTAATGAGGCTAGTAATAGGGCAGGATGGGCGAGGTGATCATGTCAGATGGGGGCGCAGTTGGTGGGGTGTGGAGTGGGCTGCCTGTTTTCAATAGCCCAGGTGTCATTGGCTTCCATGGCCGTCAGGTTTGGGCTGGTTACTGCTCCCCCAGCACAGGCTGTAAGGAGAAGGCATGGTTGTCATGATTCTGATGGGTGCTAGAGCCTGTAATAATAAGTCTAATCAATCTTGCTGACACTTCTTGTTTCAGCTGTTGCTGTGACAAATTGGTTCTTTGCTGAAGTTCAACCCAAGTATCAGTGGTGTGTATGTGTATGTGCATGTGTAGTTGGGGGGCTGGGGTGAGGCTGGTTAAGAAGGCATGCTAAATGTTAAGAAGCCATAGAGAGAGGCGGTAGTCATGAAAGAAGCTAGTTTTCAGCTTATCTTATATTATTCTTCCTATTTAATTTTCAATCCAGAGTGAGGAGTGTAGTTTTTAATTGCAGTCTGTGAATTTCCACTTTATGTTTTGGAATGCTTTGGCCTCAAATGACTACATGAAAAATTAAGCTCCTTTATTGACTTACGTGCATTATAATTTCAGTCTCTCCTCTGAGAGCCTGGGGTGCTGACATTTCCGTAAAATATTTCTATCCCAGGCAGGAGAGTTTCCACTGGAAAAGGATTTGGCAAAAGAAACCAGATTCCTTTGTCAGTGGCAATCAGTAAAATCCATTGGTTTTACTCTCTCCATGTGTCACAGATGTGCCTTTAGCTTTCTATCAATGATTTTGAGTTTCTGGTGTAGAACTTCACACATTTAAGGACTGGAAGAACATTTTAGGGGAAAGAATTATGTAACAATGACAGATGGCCCTAAAGTCTCTGATGACATTTTGTAACATTGCATACTATACTGTAGTACATTTGAAATTACTTAGTAATTTCACTCAAATGTCCCACAAACACCTTAAAGCCAGTATGGAATAGTCTTGTTATTTTTGGCTCAGAATTGCTCCTTCTTACTCTGCACTACTAACTGAAATGATGATCTTCAAGGATGTCCACACCAGATCCTGAAGGACATCCTAGATTCCTCTTTCTTTCATGCTTTACAGGTAGGGTGAACACACAGTTTATCAGCCAAACCTGAACATTTTTATGGGTGCAGGAGGCACTGTTAATAATTAAGCCAGACAACCGATGGAAACCGAAATCATCTGGGGCAAACAGGACCTACGGTCTTCAGATTGTCTCCATCCCACCCCTTAAATATCACTCAGTCTATTTCCTCCCTTCAATTGCCTTTGCCACTGCTTTCTCACTAGCCACCTCCCCAACTATTGCACCAGCCTCCTAACTGGTCTCCCTGTTTCCAGACCTGGCCTTCTGAAATTCATCCACCATTCCCATTTATGTGATTTCTCTGGAGTAAATCCCTTCAGTGGCTCTGTGCACTGGAAGATAAACACGAAGCTTCTTAGTGTAGAACACATGGCCCTTCTTGATGGTTTCTTCCCTTTCCAGCATCCTTCCCACCTCTTTCTTCTCTGCACCCAGTTCTCTAGCTTTTCTAGCTTGCTTACAGTATCTAACACAAACTATCTCATGTCATGCTTTCAAGCTCTTGCACATACTGTTCCCTTGCTCAAAACATTTAGCCCCTTTGTCTTTCTGCCTATAAATCATTCAAAATTTTGCTCAAATGTCATCTACTTTGGGAAGACTTTTGCCATATAACAATGTGTGGATTTAGCCTAGGAGTACCCTGAGGGTAAGACCTGTGCTTGATTATTCTCTAGAAGCTTGGGACCTCAGGCAGGACCACTACTGATTTTTGTGTGAACTTTCAACAAGGGCCCCCTCAGGGCACCCTCCTTGATGGCTTCTTCCCTTTCCAGCATCCTTCCCACTTCTTTCTTCTCTGTTCTCAATTTGCTAGATTTTTTGACTTGCTTATAGTACCTGAAACAAACTACTATGTGTCATTGTGTCATACTTTCAAACTTTTGCACATGCTGTTCCCTTAGTGAAAACATTTAGCTCCCTTGTCTTTCTGCTTGTTACAGCTCCTGCTCACAGTTTGACAAGCAGAACTTGGCTTGGATTTCAGACCACTACCTCCATTCCCCCTTATTGAGTGCAGAGACTGCATACCAAACCAAAGGTCCAGGCCACGCTCAGTACCTTGCACATAGAGGATACTTGGTGAATGTCTGATAGACGAATGTCTTCTAGGATGTGAAATCACCTAGTCTGATTATCATCACAAGTACCAAGTCTACCAAAGGTAACATGCCCTAACCCTGCCCTCTCTATCACTCCTCCCCCTTATCTCTGAGGACACCCTCTTACTTCGTGCTATTGTCCTCCTGCCTCGTTACAATGGAGTCTTCTCAGTGAGTCCTTTGATCATTTATCTCATTTTCTTATTAACCTATTTGCCTGATAAATGCAAGTTCAGATTATCAGTGTCTTTTATAAGAGTGACATTGACTTATATTCACTTACTTAACTACCTTCTTAAACTGCTCACTTGATGGGCACAGCAATTTATAGCTATTGTTTATTATCCACATGACCTTTTGGGTAAAACATAGTGTATTTGTGGTATTTTTAAAATTGCAAATGAACCGGGCATGGTGGCTCACGCCTGTAATCCCAGCACTTTGGGAGGCCGAGGCAGGTGGATCACGAGGTCAAAAAATCGAGGCCATCCTGGCTAACACGGGGAAACCCCATCTCTACTAAAAATGCGAAAAAAAAATTAGCCAGGCGTGGTGGTGCGCGCCTGTAGTCCCAGCTACTCGGAGGCTGAGGCAGGAGAATGGCATGAACCCGGGAGGCGGAGCTTGCAGTGAGCCGAGATCAGGTCATTACACTCCAGCCTGGGCGACAAAGCGAGACTCCGTCTCAAAAAAAAAAAAAAAAAAAAGATTGCAAAAGAGAGGAATTCAGTCTGAACAAATTTAAGAAAAAGGGATCTTTAGTATGTTAGTATGTGGATTTTGCCATTTTCTAGTAGACACCAAGGACAAGGCTGTAGTGGGGCTTCAGGAACACCTGGAACCAGGTACAATAACACCATCAGGGTTCTGTCTCTTGTATTTACTACTCCATGTACATCTGCTTTGTTTATCTCTCTGCCAATGTGTTGTCTCTGTTTTTCTGGCTTACATGACAGAAAGCAAAGTCATTGATAGGCACTGAGTTTTTTATGGTACAACTTTATCTACCTGAGAGGAATTGAATGACTCTTTCTCAATCCAAGTTCAAAAATCCTGAGGCAGAGACTTGCTGTTTCAGTGTAAGCCATGGGTATTCTTCTGTACAGTGGGAGTATATCACATGAAAACATGGCAACTTCTATAGCAATCATATAGATGCAGAGCAAAAAGGGAGAGTTCATTCATTCATTCTCAAAAAATATTTACTGTGTGCCCAATGTGTATCCACGCGTGCTAGACACTAAACATCAAGCAGACCAGGTTCCTGCCTTCTTGGAACTTACATTATAGTGAAGGGGATAAATCCTTCACTAGGATGCAAATAAACACTATGATTATGAACTTGATAACAAATGTAGATAGGGTCAAGGAAGACTGACCTGAAGAAGTGACTTTAAACTATGAGATAAAGGATGACAATGAATGAGCCCTTGCAAGAACTGGAATAAAAGCCTTCTAGACTCTTCCAGGAAAAAGAGAGGGCAAGTGTGGTGGCTCTGAGTTGGGGAACATATTGGGGTGTTTGGGAATCAGAAACAAGTCCTCTGTAGATAGAAGCAAGGAAGGGAGGATGAGAGTGTTCTGAGATGATGATGAACAGGAAACACAGAGGCTTTCAGACCATGGTAATGACGCTTAGTGCAATTGCAAGTCATTGAAAGATTTTGAGAGGAGTCAGTATCACCTGCTCCAGGGGATATGGGAGGCATTGATTGAAGAGAGATGAAAATGCAGGGGTACTGGGAGGTCATGGCACCCAGATGAATTAAAGTAGATTGACACTAGTGGGAACCCCTTGGAGATTACTTAGATATGGAAATTGAGTGAACCATACCTGACACAGATTGAATAATTTCAACTATTATGAACCACTCTTGAAATGAATGCATATAGCTGAGTTTATCTGTGTCCTATGGAGAGGAGAAGAGCTGACTGTATAAATGGACATCCTCCAAATTATCTTCCTTGTAGGATACAATGCGTATTAAAGAATTGGTAATAAAAATGTGTAAATTTAAAACTTACATCTTTTAATTAAAAACTCAACAGTAACTGTAACCATTGTTTATAAGTTAATTTTTTTTTTTTTTTTTTTGAGACGGAGTCTCACTCTATTGCCCAGGCTGGAGTGCTGTGGCGTGATCTTGGCTCACCGCAACCCCCGCCTCCTGGGTTCAAGCTCTTCTCCTGCCTCAGCCTCCTGAGGAGTTCGGACTACAGGTGCGTGCCACCATGCCTGCCTAATTTTTGTATTTTTAGTAGGGATGGGGTTTCACTATGTTGACCAGGCTGGTCTAGAACTCCTGATCTTGTGATCCACCCGCCTTGACCTCCCAAAGTGCTGGGATTACAGGCGTGAGCCACTGCATCCAGTCTGTAAGTTAAATTTTTAAAAAGATCCCCCCCTCCCAACCTTGGAAGGATAATCACTGATACTGCTTAGAAATGGTGATAATAAAAAGTAGACCCACTCATATTGTTTCTAAAATGTCTACAGATAATGCACTCATTATTATTTGCACCAGGGATAGACAACTCCTACTGTCCTGCCTGTAGGAGTAATTTTAAGAGAGTAGTACTCTTCTGATTTTAAGCCATAGAATGGCTGAGATAACCTGGGAGGAAAGTACAGTTGAAGAAAAGGGTCTAGGATCAAACTCTGAGGCATTCTTACTTGTAGGGAGTTAGGGGCAGAAAGATGAGGGAGTGAGAGATACACAGGGGCAATTGTTTCAGTAATGTTTTATTTCTTTAAAAGAAATATAAAGCAAATATGATGATTTAGGATTGGGATACAGCTGAACAGTGGATATGGGGTGTTTCTTATGTGATTCTCTATTTTTCTGTATGGTTGAAACATATTAAAAATGCATTTAAAGAAAAGGAATAAATGACATTAAATTCTAAGCACTTGAAAGTGAGCAGAAGTTCTTTTTAGATTCATCACACACACACACAAAATATTCATTGGAACCAAGGCTTCCAGGCTAAGCATTATTGAATTGAATAATATTGAATATAAGAATTTCCAAGTAGTAAATGAAAAAAAGAAATTGGGATGGGAATTTAGAACCAAAACTGCATTTTCTTGGTGGGCAGGGAATGGTGCAAGTAGCAGATGACAAAAAAGAGCTTAGAGAAAAGGCACTCCTAATTTTATAGGTTACTTACTATATCCCAGTGGCTTGAAAATGCCATATAGTCATCTTCTAACAAAACTTGCTTTTCTCAGGCACCTGTATCTAAAAAATAAATGCCTGATTTAATGCTGTTTATTTTCTCTTTGTTATGTTTTAGCAACTACATTATTTATTTTTAAATTATATTTCCAATGCATAATTGTTTTTTCAGCCTTTTAAGATAATAGACTCATGAGTAAACCTGGGAACATAATCTAACATTTGTTACCTGAGGAATATATGTCCTAAGAGTCAAACGATGACCCTAGTCTATTTGTAAATTTGGGGCAATCTTTTTTCAATTAGATAATTCTAATGGTTGATTGCAAAAATGGCTTCTATCCTACCCCTTGGGAATATTATTTTTCAATTTTCCCATCCAGAGATGAACTATTTCCCCACCCTTTGAATCAAGGTGCCTTTGGCCAATAGAAGGTAATAAAGAGATAATGTGCCAATTCTGAGCCTAGCCCTCAAGAGATTCTGACTGCTTTCATTTCTTTTTTCCTAACTCTGCCATTGCCATAAAAACAAACTTGGACTAGCCCGGTTAGGATGAGACACCATGTGGAGCAGAGCCAAGTCATGCTAGCCAAAGCCATTCTAAATCAGCCAACCCACAGTCAACAAAGCAGCTGACCATATGAATGAGCCCAGCTGAGATCAGCCAAAACTCATACAGGTCAGCATAACTCATGAAAATTAGTAGGTGGTTGAGTTTAAGTCACAAAATTTTGACTTATTAAACAGCAATAACCAATACACTTATGCAGCTTTGAACCTTGGGAGATGGTACCTAAGATGGAAATTGAGTACTCCATGATTGGATACACCGACACGTTTTTCAACCACTTGAAACTTTAATATAGCATATACTAGAAATGCATCACTCTGAATGTTGACTTGTGGCTGCTACTAGCTCATGAATAAGTGATTTATCTAATGCATTCTGCCGAAAAGTATTTATGGGAAAGGACCAGGTTGATTTTACTTAGATTTTTAAACTCTGACTTTTCTGATGCTTGTCACATGACCACCTCAAATCTTAATGTTACGGCAACATAATCACATTCTTTTTCTCATTAAGTAGAAGTATATGATTTCAATTTGGCTACTTCTTTGAGAGCAGAAAATTTCTGAAATGATACTAATGAAATGTTCACTGACTTACATGACCTTAAAAATATCTCAATTATTTGTGTCATTCTTTGTTTTCCTTTGACCTTTCTCCATAGACATCTACTTGGCATATTGTACAAAGGGATGTTTTTCTGTCAAGGGAGAAGAAAATGTTCACCTGTTTTTAAAAGTTGCCACTAAGATCCCGACACAGGCAAAGATTCTTTCTCTCATCACCATATTATTTCCCTGAACAGAGTGTAATTTCATCAATTTTCCATGCTTACGGTCATGAATGCTTGGCATTACCATATGTTTACGTTAACAAAAAAGGAATTTCATGGCTCCAGTTTTTACTTGAAGGCAAGGAAGGCATGAAGACCTCATTAGAAATATGGTGTGTCTCATGTTGGCTTGTACATGCCTTTGGTGTAGGCTTTCCTTTGCTCTCTCTTTCCTTGATGTTAACACCAAGGGTAGACATTACTTTCCATCTTCCATGCCCCACCCTCCTGCCCCCTTGTGCAGTCCTCTCAGGTAACAAGGAGGTCACAATCTTTTCCAAACCTAGTTTTTAGGATACCTATAATGTTGGTGTCTATAAAGTCTAGACCCTTCTATTTTTGCCTTCCAGAATCAAAGTAGGAACCATTTATAGAGAAACTTATGTAGCATTTATAACAACAAATGTATTTTCCTTTGTCTTACCTATACTACTCATATGGCTTTGAAATTAGAAAAATGCATTTTATTCTCAAAATTGGTAACTATAAGTCATAACAAAACTTACTAAATATTGAAAGAATTCTGTTGTATGGGAAAGTTCTTTACTACTTGAATTTATTTCTAACTATGCTATTTACTAGCTGTATGACTTTGGGTGAGTTAGTTACAAAGTTACTTCTTGTGTGCTTCTGTTTTCTTATTTATTAAACTATAATAGTAATACTTACTTCAGAAGATTATCATGAGGCTTCAGTTTGTCAATACCTGTAAAATACTGACATCAGTGTTTGGCACATGTAAACACAATAAATGTTTCTTTTAGTTGTTATTCTTAATTTGTATTTTAAAATTTATTATTTATAAATATTCTATTTTTAGGATTGTACTCTTCCTCAGAAAAGCTTTCTCATAATCCTTTACATGAACTTAATATTTAGCAACTGATAAGGTGGTTTCATATTTGATTTTCATAGCCCCGTAAGTGTGGACAGAGCAGGGATTATCATACCAATTCTACAGAAGAAGAAACTAAGACACAATGACTAGCTTGCACTCACAGAACTAGGAAGTGTCAAAATCAGGTCTTGAACCTGGTTTTTTGGACTTCTAGTTCTCTATCCTTTCTTTGTTTTTTGTCTGTATTTTTTAAAATTATACTCTAAGTTCCAGGATACATGTGCAGAACACGCAGGTTTGTTACATAGGTATACACATGCCATGGTGGTTTACTGCACCCATTAACCCATCATCTACATTAGGTATTTCTCCTAATGCTGTCCCTCCCCTAGCCTCCCACCCCTGACAGGCCCCCAGGTGTGTGATATTCCCCTCCCTGTGTCCTTGTGTTCTCATTGTTCTACTCCCACTTATGAGTGAGAACTCTCTATCCTTTCCATTTTTCATTGCCACATCTTACTATTGTCATTATCATCCACCATTTACAGGTGGAGATAATGGAGACCAAAGAGGAGTCATATCATCATCTTAGCAGTGAGTCTCAAACTTTAGCATAAATAGAAGCAACTGGGAACTTGTTACCAGTGTAGATACTTGGACTCCATTTCCAAAACATGCTTGATTTTATAGACCTCAGGAAACAGTCTATATCTTTAGTATGTATCACTAGGTGGTTCCAGTGTCATAGATTAATGGACCATGCCTTGAAAACCCTGCTTTAGAGAGCTTCTATTTTGCCCTGACTACAAGTATTACTCACTATTGTCTGGATGCAACTGTTAAGGAAATAGAAAGAAAATATTTTCCATATGAAGAAATAGCTCAAGCTTGCTGAAACATAATCTCTTTTTCCAATTAGAAAAGTTTCACTCTTTCATGTATTTAGGCAATGAATACTTACCAAGCCTTTGTTTTGTGTTAATACCATCCACTGCACTGGGGAGGCAGCAGTGAACAATGGAAACAATGTCCCTGTTCCCATGGAGCTTAAATTCTAGCAAAGAAGATAGGAAACAAACAAATACATGATTAAAACCCAGTGTATAAAACATCAGGTGGTGAATAACAAAACACTAGAGAGATGACATTATCTTGTGTGGAGAGGTCTAAGTTCCCATAAACATAATTATTAGATCTAATAAATTCAGCAGTTGCAGGATACAAAATCAACACACAAAAATCAGTTGCATTTCTGTGCATTAATAATCCAAAAAGGAAATTTAAAATACAATTCCATTTACAACAACATCAAAAAGAATGAAATACTTCGGAATTAGTTTAGCCAAGGAAGTGAAAGATATATACTGAAAACTGCAACGCATTGCTGAAAAAAATTAAAGACATAAATAAATGGGAAAACATCCTGTGTTCATGGATTGAAAGACTTAACATTGCTAAGATGCCAATACTACCCAAAGTGATCTACAGATTAAATATAATCCCTATTAAAATTCTGGCATTGTTTTTCGCAGAAATAGAAAAATCTTTCCTTAAATTATTATGAAATCTCCAGGGACCCCATATAGCCAAAACAATCTTGAACAAAGAAAAATGAAGTTGGAAAACTCATACTTCCTGAGTGCAGAATTTACTACAAAGCTACAGTAATCAAAACAGTGTGGTACTGGCATAAGACAGACACACTAAACCCATGAAAAAGGATAGAAAGCCCAGGAATAAACCCTCTTGTATTTGGTCAAATGATTTTCAGTGAGGATATCAAGACCATTTGATGAGGAAAAGACAGGCTTTTCAACAAAAGGTTCTGAGAAAAATGAATATCCACATGTGAAAGAATGAAGTTGGGCTCTTACCTTACACCATATAAAAAATTAACTCACAATGGATCAAAGACTTAAACATAAGAACTAAAACTGTAAGACTCTTAGAAGAAAATATAGCTTCATGCCATTGGATTTGGCAATGGTTTCTTGGATGTGATACCAAAAGTATGGGCAGCAAAGAAAATATAGATAAATTGGACTGCATAAAAAGGAAAAACTTTTGAGCATCAAAGAAAACCATCAACAAAATTAAAAGGCTACCCACAGAATGGGTAAAAATAATTGCAAATCCTTATCTGATAAAGATAAGCGATTACATATCCAGAATATATTTTTTAAAAACTTCTAAAACTCAACAAAAAGCAAACAACACAATTTATAAATGGGTAAAGCACTGGAATAGACAGTTCTCCAAAGAAGAAATTCAAATGGCCAATAAGCACATAAAATGATGTTCAATATCACTAATTATTAGGGAAACACAAATCAAAACTACAACGAGATATCACTTCACATCTATTAGGATGGCTATTATAAAAACAAAAAACAAATGAATCCCAGAAACCAACAAATGTTGGTTAGGATGTGGAGAGATGGAGACCCTTGTGCATTACAAGTGGGAATGTAAGGTGGTGCAGCCACTGTGGAAAATGGTATGTTGGCTCCTCAAAATATTAAATATAGAATAGTCATATGACCCAGCAATTTCTCTTCTAGATATATACCAAAAGGAATTGAAAGCAGGAATTTGAGCCAATTTTCATAGCAGCATTATTCACAATAGCCATAAGATGGAAGCCACCCAAGTGCCCATGGATGGATTAATGGATAAATTGTGGTATATATGCACAATGAAATATTGTTCAACCTTAAAAATGAATGACATTCTGATATATGCTACAACATAGACGAACCTTGAAGACATTATACTAAGTGAATAAAGTCAGACACAGTGGGCAAATGTTGTGTGAATCACTTAGGTACATGGAATAGTAAAATTCATAGAGACAGAAAGTAGATTAGTCATTGTTAGGGGTGAGAAGAAGGGAGTGGGAAGTTATGCTCTACTGGGTACAGAGTGTCTGGGATGGTGAATGAGTTCTGGAGATGGATAGCAATGATGGTTGCACAACAATAGGAATGTACTTATTATCACTCAGCTGTATACTTAAAAATGGCTAAAATGATCAGTTTCATATATACATAAATATATAAATATATATATATATAACTCCAGTAAAACATGTATCGGCTTCTAAACATTTTTGAAGTATGAATAATAAAAATATTTGGAAAAATAAATGCTTTTCTATTTTATTGTATTAACCTTATCATTTAGAGAGAAGAAAGCATGTCTTTGAGGGTATTAAAGTTTTAAAAATTATTTTATTTTAAAACTATTAAGGCTCATTAAAATTTTGAGACGTGTGGAAGGGTCCATAGTGAAAATAAAAGCCCTCTCCCCCTCTTTGATGCTCTCCAAAGTAACTACTGACATACTTTTCTCTGTATCCTTTCAGGCATTCTCTCTGGGTTTATATAAGCACTCTCTCTCTCTCTCTCTCTCTCTCTCTCTCTCTCTCTCTCTCTCTCTC
>NW_012114755.1:3759751-3760754 GCF_000951035.1 Colobus angolensis palliatus
TTTTTTTTAATTTTTAATTTTTCTGGGTATATAGTAGTTGTACATATTTATGGGGTACATGCAAAGACAAACTTTGCATATCCTCACTTATTTGTGGGAACTAAAAATTAAAATAATTGAACTTATGGAAATAGAGTGTAGAAAGATGCTTACTAGAGGTTGGGAAGGGTAGTGGTAGGGCGCAGTAGAAGGAGAAGTGGGGATGGTTAATGGGTACAAAAAGTAGTAATAATTAGAAAGAATGAATAAGTCCTAGTATTTGATAGCACAATAGAGTGTCTGTAGTCAATAATCTAATTGCACATTTTAAGAGAACCAGAATAGTGTAATTGGATTGTTTGTAACACAAAGAATAAATTCTTGAGGGGATGGATACCCCATTTACCATGAATGTCATTATTACACATTGCATGCCTATATCAAAAGTTGTTCATAGTTGGCATACAGAGATGCTACTAATTTTAGTATGTTGATTTTGTGCCCTGCAACTTTACTGAATTTATCAGTCCTAATAGTTTTTTGTGGAGTCTTTCAGTTTTTCCAAATATAAGATTATATCTTCTGTAAACAAGGATAATTTGACTTCTTTCTTTCCCATTTGAATGCCCTTTATATTTTTCTCTTGTCTGATTGATCTACCCAGGACTTCCAGTACTATGTTAAATAACGGTGGTGAAAATGGGCATTCTTGTCTCGTTCCAGATCTTAGAGGAAAGGCTTTTAGTTTTTCCCCTTTCAGAATGATACCTGCTATGACTCTGTTGTATATAGTTTTTATTATGTTGAAGTATGTTGCTTCTAAACCCAATGTTTTGGAGGATTTTTATCATGGGAATGTTGATATTTTTTTCCTTCTTTCCTTCCTTCTTTCCTTCCTTCCTTCCTTCCTTCCTTCCTTCCTTCCTTCCTTCCTTCCTTCCTTCCTTCATTTTTCCTTCTTTCGAGATGGAGTCTCACTCTGTCAACCTCCACCTCCTGGGTTCCAGCAATTCTCCTGCCTCAG
>NW_012114755.1:3760964-3846707 GCF_000951035.1 Colobus angolensis palliatus
TTTTTCAGGACGGTTTGAATAAGATTGGTATTAGTTCTTCTTTATTATTTTTTTTTTTGAGACAGGGTCTGACTCTGTAACCCAGGCTGGCATGCAGTGGCATGATCATGGTTCAGTGCAGCCTCGACCTCCTAATTTCAAGTGATCCTCCCACCTCAGCCTCTCAAGTAGCTGAGACTACAGGCACGTGCCACCATGCAAAGCTAGTTTTCGTATTTTTAGTAGAGACAGAGTTTTGCCATGTTGCCCAGGCTGGTCTCAAGCTGCTGAACTCCAGCAATTGCTGGAGCCTTCCAAATTGCTGAGATTACAGGCGTGAGCTACCACACCCAGCCTAGTTCTTCTTTAAATGTGTGGTAGAATTCAATAGTGAAGCCATCAGGCCCCAGGCTTGTTTTGCTGGGAGACTTTTTATTATGGTTTCAATCTCATTACTTGTTATTGGTCTGTTCAGGTTTTGGATTTCTTTTATGGTCCAATCTGGGTAGGTTGTCTGTGTCTAAGAATAATTTATCCATTTTCTTGAGATTTTCCAATTTATTGGCGTATGGTAGCTCATAGTAGCCACTATTAATCCTTTGAATTTCTGTGATATTAGTTGTGACATCACCATTTTTGTCTCTGATTTTATTTATTTGTGCCTTCTCTCATTTTTTCTTAGTCTGGCTAAAGGTTTGTCAACTTTGTTTATCTTCTCTAAAAAAACAACCTTTTGTTTCATTGATCTTTTGTATGATTTTCTTCATTTTAAAATCATTTATTTCTGCTTCAATCGTTATTATTTCTTCTACTAATTTTGGATTCAATTTGCTTTTGCCTTTCTAGTTCTTTGAGATGCATTACTAGGTTATTTATTTGAAGTTTTTCTACTTTTTTGATATAGGCACTTATAGCGTAAATTTTCCTCTTAGTACTGCTTTTGCCATATCCCACAGGTTTTGATATTGTGTTTCTATTATCATTTGTTTCATGAAATTTTTCAATTATCTTCTTAATTTCTTTATTGACCCACTCGTCATTCAGGAGCATACCGTTTAATTTCCATGTGTTTGTGTAGTTTCCAAAATTCCTCTTGTTATTGATTTCTAGTTTTATACCAGTGTGGTCAGAGAAGATGCTTGATATTATTTCAGTTTTTTAAAATATTTTAAGACTTATTTTATCTCCTAACACATGATCTTTCCTTGAGAATGATCCATGTGTTGAGGAGAATAATATGTATTCTGTAGCCATTGGGTAAAATGTTCTGTAAATATCAATTATGTCCATTTGGTCTGTAGTACAGATTAAGTCTAATATTTCTTTGTTGATTTTTTGTCTGAAAGATTTGTCCAATGCTGAAATTGGGGTGTTGAAATCTCCAGCTGTTATTGTATTCAGGTCTGTCTCTCTTCTCAGTTCTAATAATATTTGCTCAATATATCTGGGTTCTCCAGCATTGGGTGCATATATAGTTATAACTATTATATCCTCCTGCTGAATTGACCTTTTTATTATCATATAATGACCTTCTTTGCCTCTTCTTACAATTTTTGTCTTGAAATCTATTTTTTCTGGTATAAGTAGAGCTACTCCTGCCCTTTTCTGGTTTCCTTTGACATGGAATATCTTTTCTATCTCTTTATTTTCAGTCAATGTGTGTAAACCAAAAATAAAATTCTTATAGAATACTTATCCCAGCCCATGTAGGGCAAGCTTATATCCACCTTCTTCTACCACAGCTGGTGCTCTCTTGAAAGTGCCACCTCCTGGTTGGAGGCCAACCAACTCAAGCCATTACAGCAACTCATAACAGAACAACTCCACTCCAAAGAAGGAGAAAACAACAGCTAATTCCACCACAAGCAACACCCTGACTAACCACAGATCCTGAGTCTGTTCATGTGACAACTTCACTGCTAGCATAACCAGAACTCAGGAAAACCTATGCACTAAACAAAACTACAGCCAAGAACTCCCACAGAGTTCACTTCACTCCCCTGCCACCTCCACTGGAGCAGGTGCTGGCATCCATGATTGGGAGACCTGAAGATGGATCACTTCACAGGACCCCTTGCAGACATTCCCCAGCACCAGCCTGGAGCTCAGCAAGCCCACTGGGTGGCTAGACCCAGAAGAACAATAACAATCACTGCAGTCTGGTTCTCAGGAAGCCCCATCCCTAGGGGAAAGGGGAAAGCAGACATGTCCCACCCTGTGGGAAAAAAAGAATCTGAATAACAGCCCCTGAGTTCCAGATTCTTTCACTGAAACCATTTACCCAAATGAAAAAAGTAATTCTGTTAATATGAAAAAACAAGGTTCTATAACACCCTCAAAATATCACACTAGCTTCCAGCAATGGATCCAAACCAAGAATAAATATCTGAATTGCCAGATAAAGAATTCAGAAGATTGATTATTAAGCTATTCAAGGAGGTACTAGAGAAAGGTGAAGACCAAATTTTAAAAATTAAAAAATACAGGATATGGGTGAAAAATTCTCCAGAGAAATAGATATCATAAAGAAAAGACAATCACAACTTCTGGAAAGATGCACTTACAGAAATGCAAAATGCACTGGAAAGTTTCAACAATAGAATCAAACAAGTAGAAGAAAGAGCTTCAGAGTTCGAAGACAAGTCTTTAGAATTAATGCAATCCAACAAAGACAAAGGAAAAAGAATTTAAAAAATGAATGAAGCCCCCAAGAAATTTTGGATGATGTTAAATGATCAAACATAAGAATAATTTGTGTTCCTGAGGAAGAAATCTAAAAGTTTGTAAAACTTATTTGAGGGAATAATCAATTGCATTTTTCAATTCTGTTTCTTTATAGAACTCTTTATTGGTTCTTTATTAGTTTGATCTCTTTATTAAATTTATCTCCTAGAATTCTGAATTCCTTCTCCGTGCTATCTTGAATTTCTTTGAATTTCTTCAAAACAGCTATTTTGAATTCTCTGAAAGGTCACATATTTCTTTCTTTCCAGGATTGGTCCCTGGTGCCTTCTTTAGTTTGTCTGGAGATGTCATATTTTCCTGGATGATCTTCATACTTAATAGATGTTCGTCGACGTCTGGGCATTGAAAAGTTAGGTATTTATCGTAGTCTTCGCAGTCTGGGCTTGTTTGTGTCCATCTTTCTTGGTAAGGCTTTCCAAGCATTCAAAGGGAGTTGAGCCCAAGCCCAAAAACGCTGTGGTTCTTGCAGACTAGTAGAAGTACTGACATGGTGGGGTGGTCTTGATAACACCCAAAAGAATTTTCTGGCTTACTAGGCAGAGACTCCTGTTTTCTTCCCTTTCTCCGAAACAAATGGAGTCTTTCTCTCTGTGTGTGTTTGCTGAGCTGAGGGTGGGGTTACACAAGCACCCCTGTGGTCACCACTACTGAGACTGCACTGAGTCAGACCTGAAGCCAGCACAACACTGGGTCTCTCCAAAGGGCCCCTATAACCACTACCTGGGTACTGCCTGTGTTCACTCAAGGCCCTGAGGCTCTACCATTAGCAGGTGGGGAAGCCAGCCGGGTTTGTGTCCTTCATTTCAGGACAGTAAGTTCCCCCTGGCCCCAGGTGTGTCCAGAGATGCTGTCTGAGAGCCAGAGATTGGAGTCAAAAACCTTCTAAATCTACATGGTGCTCTGTTCTACTGCAGCTAAGTGGCCCTCAAACCACAGGACAAAGCCCTTCTGTCTTCTCTCTCCTTTCCACAGGCAGAGCAACCTCTCCCAGTGGCCACCACCACCACCAGCCCATGGGGAGTTCTGCCAGACCACCACCAATGTTCACTTAAAGCCCAAGGGCTCTTCAGCCAGCTTGTGATAAACACTGCCATGCCTGGAACTCACCCTTCAGAGCAGTGGGCTCCCCTCTGGCCCAGGGCACTTCCGGAAATGTTGTACATGAACCTAGGCCTGGAATCAGAGACCCCGAGCCTGCTTGGTGCTCTACCCCAGCAATCTTCAACCTTTTTGGCACCAGGAACCAGTTTTATGGAAGATAATTTTTCCATGGACAGATTGGGGGCTGGGGGTTTTGGGATGAAACTGTTCCACCTCAGATCATCAGGCATTAGTTAGATTCTCATAAGAAGCACTCAACCTAGGTCCCTGGCATGTGCAGTTCACAATAGGGTTTGTACTTCTGTGAGAATCTAATGCCACTGTTGATCTGACAAGAGGCGACACTCAGGCGGTAATGCTCACTCACCTCCTATTCACCTCCTGCTCTGGGGCCCAGTTCCTAAAAGGCCATAGATTGGTACTGGTACCATGGTACATTACCAGGGGTTGGGGAACCCTGCTGTACTCCACTGTGGCTGAGCAGGTACTTAAGGTACAAGACAAAAATCCCCCTTACATTTCCCTCTGCTTTTCTTAAGCAGGAATTTTGCATGGTAGCCACCATAGCTGGGAATGCACTGGGTTTCCCCTGAAGCCAAGGCCCACAGCATACTACCTGGATATGCTGTTGGTCATTCAGGGCCCATGGGCTCTTTAGTCAACACATGATGAATACTGCCAGGACTGGGTCTTTCTCTTCAAGGCAGTGGGTTCCCTTCTGGCCCAGGGTATGTCTAGAAATGTCAGGTGGGAGCTAGGCCTGGAATGGGCACCTTTTGACTTCCCAGTGCCTTATCCTGTTGTGGTTAAGCTGGTATCCAAGATGCAAGACAAAGTCCTCTTCTTGAGTCCTTTCCTCAAGGAGAAAGGAATTACTTTTGTTTCTGAAAGCTGCATTGCCTGAGGTTGGGGGAGGGGTAGCACAAGCACTCCATTAGCCACCCTGGCTAAAGTCTCCCCAGGTCACATGCCACCCTGGTTCACTGGCTCTAAGCCCAGCCCAGCACTGGGAGTTACCTAGAAATTGCAGCCTTTGTGTCCTATACTATCTTTCAAGTTTACCTGGGATCCCAGAGCACTTCAGCCCATATTGGCAAGGTTTACTGAAAAACTCAAGTTTTGACCACTGGGATGGGCAATTCCCCTCTGGCTAGGGGTCTTCTAAATGCTCCCCCCCATAGACTTCAAGGAGTTCAGCCTGGTTTTGCTTTCCTCTGTGACAGGGCAGCACTGAATTCAATGCCAAGTCACCCAGTCGTTGCGCTCTCCCTCCAGCAAGTGCACAGATTCTCTCTCTGTTCCAGGCACCCATTGCCAAAGATGAAGGAGGGGTGGCATCAGTGATTCAAGATTTTCTTTTTTAGCCTCTTCAGGGCCTCTTTCAGTGATATGAAGTTAAAGCCAGGTACTGTGACTGCTCACCTGATATTTTATTCTTATGACAGTGCTTTTTTATGTGTAGTTACTTGTTAAAATTTGGTGTTCCTGCCAGATAGGGGGGCAATTTGCTGGAGGCTTCTATTTGACCATCTTGCTCTGCCCTCACACTCTACTACTTTTTTGGAAAATGTAAACAAAATCAGGTGTACTATTGAATAACTCTTATTTTCCACTTAACACTGTATCTTTCAATTCAGAAATATTTATCTACCTTATTCCTTTTAATAGCTGCATACTATTTTATAACTTCCCTGCGTTTTCCTCCCCTTTCCCTTTTCTTAAAAAAACAATTTTATTGGGGTGTAATTTAACAGTAAAGTACATCCATTTTAAATGTGCAGTTCATTGAGTTTTGACAAATATATGGACCCATGTAATTGCCTTGCCAATCAAGGCACAGAACATTTCTATTACCTCCCTAATTTTTTTTATGCCCTTCCCACCAATTCACCCACTCCTATATCCTCTTTTAGGCAACCACTGATCTGATTTCTATAACTGTAGACTCAATTTGCCTGTTCTAGAACTTCATATTAAGGAATCATACAGTACGTACTCTGTCTGACTTCTTTTGCTCAGCATAATATTCTCGAGGTTCATGTATGTTCCTTTTTACTGTTGAGTAGTATTCCGTGATATGAATAAACCACAACTCGTTTATTCATTCTCCTGATGAAACATCATTTGAATTGTTTCCAGTTTGAGGCTGTTAGGAATGAAGTGGCTATGAGTCTTCATGTTCAAGGGTTGTTTTTTCTTTTCAATCTTGGACATATATTTTTATTGAGTAAACATCTAAGAGTAGAATTGTTGTGTTTTATGTAAAGCATATGTTCAAGTTTGTAAGATACTGCCAAATTGTTTTCCAAAGTGGTTGTATTACCTACAGTGTATGAGTTTCAGTTGCTCCACATTCTCATCAGGAGTTGGTATCTGATTATGGCTTTAATTTGCATTTCCCTGATTATGAATGATGACCAGCTTTTCTTGTGCTTTTTGGCTGACAAAGTATGTGAGTACAAATTGGATGTTTATCTATGTCTTTTTGTGAAGTGACTGTTCAAATCTTTTGTCCATTTAAAAAACATTTATTCTAAACACAAGTTCTTTGTCAGGTATCTATATGGTGAGTATTTTTTCCAAGTAAGGGGATTGCTTTTTTTTTCCCTAATAGTGTGTCTTGAGGAGCAGAGTTTTTAATTTTGAGGAAATCCAATTTGTCAATATTTTTCTCTGTGATTAGTGCTTTTCTATCACATTTAACAAAATTTTGCTTATCTCAAGGCAGTGAAGATTTTCTTCTATGTTTTCTTCTATAAGTTTTATAGTTTTATTTTTTATATTAGGGCTATGATCCATTTGGAGTTTATTTTTGTATATGGTGAGAGCTGGTGGTTAAGGTTCATTATTTTCTCTCATAGGGATATCCAGTTGTTCAGTATTACACTTTTAGTTAAAATGACTTTCCTTGGGGCCGGGTACAGTGGCTCATGCCTGTAATCCCAGCACTTTGGGAGGCCAAAGCAGGCGGATCACAATGTCAGGAGATCAAGACCATCCTGGCTAACATGGTGAAACCCCATCTCTACTAAAAATACAAAATGTTAGCCAGACGTGGTGGTGGGTGCCTGCAGTCCCAGCTCCTCCGGAGGCTGAGGCAGGAGAATGGCGTGAACCGGGGAGGCAGAGCTTGCAGTGAGCCAAGATCGCACCACTGCACTCCAGCCTGGGTGACAGAGCAAGACTCTGTCTCATAAAAAAAAAAAAAAAAAAGACTTTCCTTTTTCCATTAAATTATGTTGGTAAGCTTTTTGAAAATCAATTGAGCATATACATAGATATATATGCAAATATGTGTACTATATGTACGTAAACTCTCTATTCTCTCTTTTTTTTTTTTTTTTTTGAGACAGAGTCTTGCTCTTTCGCCCAGCTGGAGTGCAGTGGCCGGATCTCAGCTCACTGCAAGCTCCGGCCCCCGGGTTCAGGCCATTCTCCTGCCTCAGCCTCCCGAGTAGCTGGGACTACAGGCGCCCGCCACCACGCCCGGCTAGTTTTTTGTGTTTTTTAGTAAAGACGGGGTTTCACCGTGTTAGCCAGGATGGTCTCGATCTCCTGACCTCATGATCCGCCCGACTTGGCCTCCCAAAGTGCTGGGTTTACAGGCTTGAGCCACCGCGCCCGGCCTCTCTATTCTCTTCCATTTATCTGTATGTCTATCCAAATGATACCAAACTTACTATACTTACTATAGTAATGAGTCTTGAAATCAGGTATTAAAAGCCTCCCTAATTTGCTCTTCTTTTACAAAATTGTTTTGAATATTATAATTATTTTGCATTTTCATATACATTTTAGAATCAGCTTTTCAGTTTCTTCTTTTTTACAAACTGCTTCAATTTTCAATTGGATTACTTTAAATAGATAGTCAATTGGTTGAAAGTGGACATTTTGGTAATATTGAGGCCTCCAATCTATGAACATTTAGGTCTTCTTTAACTTCTATAAGTATTGTTTTCATTATACTGATTCTGAGAATAGTTTCTTAAGCTTATCCCTATGTGTTTAATTTTTTTTATGCTTTTATAAGTGGCAATTTTTAGAAATAAAAATTTAAATTGTTCTTTGCTAATATATAAAAAATTAACTGTTTTTTCGTATATTTACCTTGAATCCTTCCTGCAACATTCCTACAGTCACTATTAGTTCTAACAGAGTTTTTTTGTACATTTCTTAAACCTTTATCCATGCATAATGATGTCCTTTGTGAGCATTTTACTTATTTTGTAACCTATTTGCCTTTCTTTCTTTTTTTTGTTTTTTGCACTAGCTGGGACCTCTAGTATAATGTTGAATATAGGTGGTAAGAATAGATATCCCTACTTTGCTCATGGTCTTACAATTAACTGTGATGTTAGCAAAAGGTTTGCAGAGATGCCCTTTATCAGATAGAGGAAGTTAACCCTTATTCTTAGTTTGTTCTTTTTCATGAATGTGTGTTGAATTTGGTCCTGTATCTTGCATTTTGTTTTCTATGTGTTTCAATGGTTCTTTTATATGTTTTTTTTTCCCTTCTCTTGTTTTGTTTTTGACTATTTTTAAGTATTACATTTTATCTCAGCCATTGGCTTATTAGCTATACCTTTTGTTATTGGTTATGTCATGATTTACAATATGCATTTTTAACTTCTCACAGTTACCAAATTATATATAAGTTAATAATGTTATCATAGGTTAATAGTATTCTATTGTTTCATGTAAACTATAAAAATCATTGCCATTTCTAATACTCTTCATTTCTTCATGTGGACCTAAATTTCCATCTAGTATTGTTTTTCTTCAACCTAAACCACTTTCTTTAACATTTCTTGTGGTGCAGTTCTACCAATTATTTCAATTCTTCCTTGTCTAAAAATGTTTTCATTTTGTCTTTATTTTTGAAGGATATTTTAGCCAGATATGGATAAAATAGTATAGTTATGCCTATAGAACAGAATAGAATACAGATTTAGATAGGTCTAAATATTGAATTGAATACAGCTTTATTTACAGATATAAAGTCATTTCTTTTCCTTTCCTTTTAGCATTAAAAAAACCTCACTTTATTATCTTTTGACTTGCATTGTTTATACTAGAAATTAGTAATAATTCCTATCTTCATTCATCTCTCTATGTATTATGTCCTCTTTCCTCTCTGGCTGCTTTTAAGATAGTTTCTTTATTATTGGTTTTCAGCAATTTCATTAAGATATGCCTTGGTGTGTGTTTTTATGTTTATCCTTCTTGAAATTTATTGTGTTTTATGAATCTATGGTTGAGGGTTTTCATTAAATTGGGAAAATATCCAGTAATTAATTCATCAAATTGTATCCTTTCCCATCTCCCATTTCCTTTCCTTCCAGAGTCCAATTGCCACTTAATGTTTTTCCATAGTTTATGGAGGCTCTGTTAAATTTTCAAGCCTTTCACTTTAGTGTGGATAGTTTCTGATGCAATGTTAAGTTCATTAACCTTTTATTCTGCAGTATCTAATCTTCTATTAAACCCATCCAGTACATTTTTTATTTCAGAAGTTATATTTTTAAGATTTAGAATTTCCTTTTCTTTTATTTTTATAATGTCCATCTGTCTCCTCATTGTGTTCATGTTTTCCTTTAAATCCTTGAACATATTTGTAATAGGTATTTAAAGTTCTTTTTTACTCCTTCCATCATTTCTCTTATATCTGGGTCTGTTCTAGTGAGTTAGTTTTATACCGATTATGGGTCACATTATCCTACTTCTTTGTAGGCCAGTAATTTTAAAATTATATTCTGGACAATACGAATGCTAAATATTTGAGTCTGGATTTTGTTGTCTTCCTTTAAAGCATGTTGAGTTTTGAGTTTTTTATTATAGATAATTTTCTGTAGATCAGATTTATCCTGTAAAGACAAAAAAATCTTTATTAGGGTGGGACTAGAAACCTCTTTACTCTTAGGCTAACTTAACCCTATAGTTCATTATACATTAGATTATAGTACCATATTATACCAGATTATAATATCTTATTTTTACTGTACTTTTTCGATTTTTAGATACACAAATACCACTATATTACAGTTGTATATGGTAGTCAATACAGTGACATTCAGTACAGGTTGATAGCCTAGGAGCAATAGGTTATTCCATATCACCTAAGTGTGTAGTAGGCTATACCATCTAGGCTTATATAAGTACAGTCTATGATGTTTGTACAATGAAAAAATTGTCTAATACATTTCTCAGAATGTGTCTCTATCATTAAGAGATACATGACTGTACTTCGAAGCTGTGGTCTTTGTGGGGTCTCTGAGAAATATTCTTGATGTTCTGTCAGGTCCACTTCTCTGGAGAACTCAAATGTCTCCCATCCCTGTGCAAGCTCCTATAATTTTTCAACTTATAACACTCTAGCAGTTGTCCTTTGCCTGATTTTGTGAAGTCTCACTCTATGCATGTCAGCTTAATATTCCATCAGAGACTCTTAGGACCCCATGCAGATTTATAGCACTCTTCCACCAAGTAGCTTTCTGCTTTCCAGTACTGTTCCCCGTAAACTTTTGTTGTCTCAGCCTCACTGAGATCTGGCCTCTGTCACCTCTGTTAAGTGAGGCTACTGTACTCTGCTTGTGCTCTTCATATCTTCACTGAGGTTAGGAAGGGCCAGGTATTTCTATTGACTCCAATTTTGCAACTGAGGATGAGAGGTGCTGACAATGCCTCTTAACTGAGCAACTTAGAAGGGGCACTGAGGAGCAGATAGAGAAGCACGGGGAAATGTTGCAATTCCTCTTCCCTGATCCACCCATGGGATTGAGGCTGCATTCAGAAAATGGGCAGGAGGTATATTTCTTTGGCCCTGCCCCAAGAAGGACCAATCTCATTAACCCTGGAAGAATAACCAGGCTCCCTGGGCACCCTGAGAGACACTGTCTCAGAGGTTATGTGATCATTATTTTCAGCTTGGAGAAGAAACCATCTTTAAAGCACTCACTTCCCCTGAAAATATTTTTTTATTTCAGATCTACAGATGAGGGTGAACACAAAGCTTTAGGGTTAATGGCTCTGAGTATATCAAGATAAAGATGGTTCATTAAGCATTATAATAATGACCACACATCAAGTGTTTACTACATGGCAGGCTTGTGCTAAGTGTGTTACTTGCATTATTTCGTTCAGTCTCTAAAACAACCCAATGAGGTGAGAACTATCCCTATTCCTAGCTTACAAATGAAAAAACTGAAGTTCAAAAGGGGATAAGAGGGGCAAATGTTAATCTTCTTTAAGATAAATGAGAATGAGGAAGATGCTGAGAGGTGCCTTTCTGACTGGAGAGAAATGCTGACTTAGGATGCTGTGCCACCACAAGCACATTGCTTGACCTCTCTGGGCATCAATTTCTTAATATGCCAAGTGAGAGAACTATATTAGATAATCCCTTCTGAACAACTTTCTATATTTCAATATCCTCCTCTTTCCATAAAATCAGATCCTAAACATTTCTCAATTTCCTACCTTATAATTCTTAATTTACCTGCCACCAGAGGGCTCTGTGCAGGGGAGTTTTCACGCAACATAGGTTTTCCTCAGATTTGAAGCCTGGCCTCTATAGAATAGGCTCTCAAGAAAAAAAATCTGTTGATATAAGTAGACCAGGTGATGTAGTGGTGGAGGAATAAAAAATCAGGTTTCTGGGTTCTCATTCCTCTGCCAAGTGGCTGTCAGATGCGTCACACAGCCTCTTTGGGCTTCCATAACTCTTCCTGTAAAATGGAAATAATGGAGTTATTAGGAGAAATGAAATAGTATCAGATATTTAAAAGCATCCTGAAATGTATAAAATACTGCATAAATATGACAGGTAAAGAAATACGTCGATGAAAACCAAGACTTTTTTCTTTAACTCATTTGTCCATTACCCATTTTTGTACTGTCTCCCCAACACCCTAACATCATACAGTTATTACCAAGGACCCCTAAATGTGTTTGCCAACACAGTGAGGGCTGCTTTCCTTCCTAGATATTAATGCAGAGGCAGTTTTTATCCTGGTTAACACAATTCTAGGTAGGGGTGGTGGTGCTTATGGATTGGCCAGCAGTTGTATATCATGATTGGGGCTGAGATCTGGGATGTATCGAAATTCAAATTTATGCTATGATGGGGAAATTACATATGCCCTTGGAGGTGGTTACTTTCAGTCCCTGGCATTTATCACCACCCCGCCCAACCAGTCAAGAACTTGCTCCTCTCTCTGAGGAAACCAGGGGATTTGCTCTGAGAACACCAATTGGTCAGGACCTTCACTGTCCATTGATAAACCACATGCTCTGGCCAGGCACGTTGGATCACACCTATAATCCCAGCACTTTGGAAGGCCGAGGTGGGCAGATCACGAGGTCAGGAGTTTGAGACCAGCCTGACCGACATGGTGAAACCCCGTCTCTACTAAACATACAAAAATTAACTGGGCGTGGTGGTACATGCCTGTAATCCCAGCTACTTGGGAGGCTGGAACAGGATAATCGCTTTAACCCGGGAGGTGGAGGTTGCAGTGAGCCAAGATCGCACCATTACACTCTAGCCTGGTGACAGTGTGGGGACTCTAACTCAAAAAAGAAAAAAAAAAAAAGATTAAAAAAACCACATGTTCCTCAGTGGCACCTCTTACTGCTTTTCCAGTTAACAAGAAATGGTAGTCTTGGAATTTAGAAATACTTAACTCATAAATATGGCTTTTGTACATAAATATGGCTTCTGTACTTTCTAGTCCAAGAATTTAGACCTCTACATTTTTGCTGTGTTGAAATATATTCTGCCAAGATTATGTTATCTTCTTCCTCTTCTAGGATGTCTCACAATTGTTGTCTAATTAACCTTTGGGCTGAGCGCAGTGGCTCACGCCTGTAATTCCAGCACTTTGTGAGGCTGAGGCGGGCTGATCACCTGAGATCAAGGGTTCAGGACCAGCCTGGTCAACATGGCAAAACCCTCTCTCTACTAAAAATACAAAAATTAGCCGGGCGTCAAGGCAGACACCTGCAATCCCAGCTACTTGGGAGGCTGAGGTAGGAGAATTGCTTGAACCCAGGAGGTGGAGGTTGCAGTGAGCTGAGATTGTGCCACTGCGCTTCGACCTGAGAGATAGAGATGCCATCTCAAAAAAAAAAAAATTAAAATTTTATAAATTAACCTTTAGCGTCATATTATTCTTGGATTCCAAAACCTCCAATGGAAGGTTTCTTGCTTTCCATAGAATTAAGCCAAACTCCTCCAGGCCCCTTATCTTTCCAGCCCCCACTGTTCTCACATAGGAAGCCAGCACTACTGTTCAGCCTGAAGTGCTCCCTGGCTTCTGTGCATAGTCTAGTGTCCTGCTCCTGAAGTTGCCTCTGCCAGCTGTGTTTTCCCATTCCCCCCTCCGTATGACCAAGTCCTGCCCTTCTTCAAGGCATAGTTTAAATGCCATCCTCTTTATGGAGTGAGTTCTTCCACTTCTAAACTTTCTGCTTTGTGCTCCAGGGAACTATGACTTTCTTCCTCTAGTGTCTCATTTATCTTGGTATTCCCACGATATCAGCAAATGATGTGTCCCCTGTAAATATGGGTTAGACAACATGAATGAATGGAATTTAATCTAAGGGGTCTTTTAGGGAGTATCCCATCCAAATACATGTTTATCCAAAATTTAAAATTTCTTTTCCTTTCAAGGTGGCGATTTGTGGCCATTTCTGCTGTCCCAGGTCTCTGGCTGACCCTTTACTGAGGTCTGTGCTTACTCTTGCTAACTTTTTACATTTCTCCATATTAAATTTACAGCTTATATCAAGCCCGCTTGTTTAAATTTTTTTCTGTTCCCACTGTTCTCATGTTCCTTCACAATGTATGCAATTACATGAGCTGCCTTTGAAAGCAAGATTAGATTTTAAATCTTGTGATTAACCTTTCACATTGCAAGACACCCAGCTCCAAGTTTCTTGAGCAATTTTCTTGTTTTGTTGTGAACTAATTTCTCTGTTTCATCTCTCCTGTTGTGTGTTACTTTGCAACTTGATTCTTGGCTGCATAGGCCCTGTTGGGAGAATTTCTTGTCTTGCTTCATTTCACCAAATGACTCTTCTGCACAAAACCAAACAAATCTGTAAATGTGGAAAACACTATGTGAATCTGCCAGAGTACTGAAGTGGCTATCAAATTTGCAAAGGTTTTGTTATTTTTATATTTTGCATACAAGATCTTAGAAGAGGAGGTTTTTAAAATTTACTGAGAATACAAATTACATATATTTACGTATAGAAAATTTTCTAGAAAACAACTTAGCTTTAAACTGGAACATTAAATTGGTAGTCTTTTTGAACCTATAAAATGCTGCGTTTTAGGACTACATTTGTTAAGTATTTTTATCAAAATTTTTTAATTAAAGAAACTATTTTGAGTGTAGAAGAGCACTTTAGCATTTTAGGGTTCAATAGAAAATTATTTTGCCAGTTACCCAGCAAAAATGGAGAAAGTTTGTATTTTAAAATATTCACAAAATACATTCCTTCAGGAAATAATTTATGGCTGGTCTTATAAGTAAATAAGATATTTGATACATCAAAGTATTTTATTAAGGTAATTTCTAACAATACTTGATTTCCTGGAAGTTAAAATAAAAACTAACATGAATAAATAATAAGTATTTAGACCAATGAAAGAGATGTATTTATAGTAATTGGTTATAGACAACATCCTAGGCATGAAATTAATTCAATCCCAATCTGAAAACCCTGATAGTATTAAAATGGATGTTTAATGTGTTATTAGTTAATGATATTTCATCTGAAGACCTTATCAAGTTGCACACAGCAAAGCTCTTGTCATTATTTTTTACTCTCCCAAAGTGACACTTTAATGAAATGTGTCAGCACACCAGTGTTAGGATACGTTTCATTAATACCCAGCACTTTTGTTCTATTCTTTACATTTGGAAACAGATTTAAGTATTAAGTGCCTCTAATGTCTGCAGCCAGGGAATCCTTTCCGAATTTGTAACAGTGACCAGAACAGACCGCATTACACTCTCCAAATGGTGCAGTTTTGCATTTGAATGTCTGAATTATCCTGGTTTCTTAGAGACGACCACAACACCAACATCTTAAATCCTCAAAATACTGTCCGCTTCATTGAATGCTCGTGATCTAAGCATATGTGTAATTATTCTGTAATTCTCCCCAAAATGTGATTCCTTGGAAATGCATACTAGGTTTCCCCTATTGTAAATCCAATGACTATTTCTTTGTGGCCACTTCTTTAAATACGGTAACAAGCAAGTCTGTGTGTCTGGGTGAACCGCCTTGATAATGATGATTTCTTCCCAAGCTCTCCTTGGGACACCCATCAGGGGAAATATGCCTTTCATTTGTTTAAGGGTAGAGACCATGGTCACAAAAAGACCATTTAAGATAGTATACATTACAACTAGAGGATTTCTTGCCAGAAATGGGCCTAATGTCACTCACAATAGCCTTAGAAATAGCCTTAGATAGTTTAGAATTTGCAAATGTTACCAGAACCAGCTGTGGTAATCCACGGCTGCATATAGATTTTAGAGAAGAATAGAATCCCGTGCCTCTCAAAACAGCTTTGGATGTGGTCAACCATGGAAAATTAAAACATACACTTTAAAAATTGACAGCTGGAAAGAAAAAAAGGGAGGAGACAGTAGAAAGGAGACTTAGGGTAGTATATTAACCTCAGTTTTATTTTAAAGTTTTGCACATTCTTTGGGAAAACTCATTGATGGCAACTTTCCCAGGGAACAGCCTAAGTGTACAGTGATTACAAAGTGTAAGTGAGATCCTGCGTGTGAAGTCCTTTGCAAATTGTTAATGCACCATTCAAATGTTTCTGGGCTGTTGTTATTACAACCTATCATTAACTCCAGTATGAGTTGTTTAATTTGGCCTTTAAGTTTAGCAAAGTGTAGTGGGTCTATGGGTGTTTACTGATAAACGCAAACAACTACGGAGTAGGAGTAAAGGAAAGTCAGCTTTCAGGGAAGTCAGCTTGCAGGGTCGTAGCTAGGCTGTGGATAATTTGATGATCACTCTGAAGCAGGTGTCTGCATTGAGTAATTCCTCGTCTTAACATAATTTTGCAAATCGCTTGGCTTTTACAGCCCATATCGCTCCCACAGCACCATTTCTAATGGTAGCTTTAAAAATGATTTCAGCATCAAGTGAGCTTGAAGTTTTCAAGTCCATCTTGTTCACTTGTTTGTTTTTTGGTGACTGTATTTTTAGAAATTTGGAATCTGGGAGAAAATGTGACAAGAGGAAAAATCAGTCTTATCAATCGTTTAAAAGAAAGATTGTATTTTAAAGTTTGGATGAGGGGAAATATTTTAAATTTTTTCAAAAACACACAAGCAACAAGTGAAGAAATGAAAACATTGGCAGAGGGAAGATAGCAGCTGCTAGGAAGAGAAGCAGCCTCAATGTTTAGAGATATGTCCTCTGTACTTGCCAGTCTCTCATGAGTGATACCTTGGCTGAGTTTCCATTTACTCTCCATTTGAGTTTAGAAAATACTACTTTTAAGTTGGAAAGTGATGTTAGAAATCTAAAAGAAATGAAAGAAATAACTTAAAAAATCTGGGAACCACTCTGTTGCTTGGAGATTTGGTTCTCTTCCCAAGGAAAGACTGATGTATATAAATAAGCAAAGAATGTCTGCATTTTTTGTGCCTATTTTTTAAAGTACTGTCCTGTATCATTTATCTAGACATCATTTATTTGCCAATCTAAAAAGAAAATAAACTTAACGAGGATTCTGAGTAACCAAAATATATGTCCCTAAGTCTGCTCACCAATTTTATGACCCTCAGTTCTCACTCAGAACCTACTTACTCTTATATTACAAATGCTTCTAACAAACATGAGTATCTGCTTCCCCCGCACATACAGATTAGAAGCAGCAAAGCAGATGGGAAACAAATAAACAGAAGATCTTGGACATACTGGGAGCAGCAAGAAATAAGAGCTGACAGCTTGATTGTGCAGGCAGAGACAGAAAATCCATATAAAGCAAACATAAAACTATAAAAGCTTAGCGGTCTAGAGCAGTTCAGGGTTTTACCAATTTACCAATCCCAGAAGGTCTCACTGTATTATAGCACAGAATAAAAACTGATGCTTATAATTTTGAGTCATCAAGAAACTGTTAAATGTTACTGTGTGCCTGATCTTCAAAAGGTATATTTAGAATAATTTTCCCTGAAATGTGTTAAAGTTAAGATAAAAGTCATTGGGATTAAGGGAGCTCATCTTTAGGTGTTTAGAAATTTGGATTTATGTGGAGATCATTTCTTTCCCCATAATGCCAAATTGGTGCATGAAAATTGCCCGTGCTTTGAGGACATAGCCAAATGTTCTTACTCAAATGGAATCTTATAACTAGAATTCTTTCTGTAGTGAGACAGCTGTTAAAACAAGGGAAACTACACTAAATGAGAATCAGAAGAATTTCATACCCTCCGCTCTACTACTGAAATGCTGGGTGATGGGGACAGTCAGCCACTCTCTGATTCTCAGTTTCCTCATCTATTCATGGGGTTTACAGACCCCATCCAGTTTCACAAACTAGAATTTTTTTAAAAAAATAGTAGCTCAGTGAATTATAGGTGATTCTCTCTGTGCTTGATACAGAGCTGAACCACACAGACTACCTTCCATTTTATGGGGATTAGAGGGACTAATCTCAAAGTTTGCCCTCATCAGCATCCTGCTGAGACATTCTTAAATAACTCTAAAAGGAGCCTACAGTGTTAATGACCTTTATCTCTTAGTGGCGAGAAGAGAGGAGATTTTAACTTCTGTCTTTATGCTTTTCTTGTATTTTCAACATTTCTAAAAGAAATATGCATTACTTTTGAAAAATATCCATAAAAGCTACATTTAAAATATAGACACGAAAGAACAAAACTTGAGACTTAAGGCCTTCCAAATGCTAGGTCTTAAAGCAAAGTAGGTTTGAACTATTAATAGAAGGTGGATAATGCTGCCTCCCAGAAGCAGGACATCCACTCTGAGAGATAGCTCTACAACCATTATTTCTGCCACATGCAGATCTCTCAAAACCAGTGGCAGTTTTTCAGACTTGAAGAATAAAGGTAGTGTCTGCTGGTAAACCAGGAGAATATGGCATTGAAAGAAAAATCCCCAAACAACTATTTGTAACGCTGGGCTCCCGACTGCACTCTGTCTTCTAGAATGTTATGGGAAAATATCCTCCTTGCCAGAAGTAATCTCACTGTGATTTGTCAACTGGCAGCTGATAAGGAAGGAGCATTTTTCTAAACTTTGAATCTCTGGCTACTATCCCAAGGATCATCTTCCTGTACAATTGTTATAAAATCTGCAGCCTGCAAAAAACCTGTCTAAAAATATTGGAGAGATAGAAAATGATCCAGCAGGCTGAGGAAGCTCTGAATGTTTAATGTCCTGGGGCAACTGGCTACCCGGATACTGCCAGCAATTTGGAAACAGGTCGATTGTGACTCAGGAAAATGGGCCTGGCCTGGGCAGCCCCAACTTGGCAACAGCTTGTGGGGAGTAAATCCTCTCACTGAAGGTTTTGCTTAATCTGAATAAATTCAATTTCAAAATCTGCCCTTGATCTAAGCCCCTTAATCTGCTGCAAAGGACTAAGGACCTTCAGGGTCAATGCCAATAACAAAAGATAGAAAAAAATCACCCTTTCTCATATCACACTGCTGTATTCTAGAAGCTGTTAACTCACTGCAAAAAAAAAAAAAAAAAAAATTCCTTTCAATAAAGTTGTCTTTGGAGAATCCCTGTCCTTTATTTTAAAGGTGACATTCAGTACTTCCTTTCTGGATGTTCAACATGTTTAGTAGAAGGAATGCTGGACACAATGTTAGGAGACCTGTGTTATAGTCCTGAATGTAGTACCACCAGTGGATTTCGGCAAAGCAATTGCTTTGGACTTCCAGACATATTTTTCTCTTAACTGTGGTCTTTGCAAGACGTGTTTGCAGAAGTGCTTTTTCCAAGGGTAAAATGAATATGAGTAAATAAGCTTGGGAAACATACCAGACCACATGCCTACTTGGACATTCACAGCATGCATTAGCATACTAAAGGCTCTGAGAAGTCCTGTAGTAGGGAAACTTTTTCAAATGTTTTCAACCCAGTGTTTTCTAGACTTCCTTGCTAAACCATGAAGCTTCTTTTGTATGGTAATTCCTACTGTGAAACTAGCATCCTACAAACATATTCTGACAATACCTGGGCTGACAATGCCTGTGGTCTTGCATCTGGTCTACATTTTGGCAGTGACATGATTCTACAGTATATATATTTAATAGAAGACATGATCAAGATCTTTTACATTGCTGATGGCTTAAAGTTGGGGAGATACAATTACTTCATTGGATTATGGGATCCAAAACTACTCAGCATTTGTATTAGTTCATTGTAGTGCTGTAACAAATTATATAGACATGGTAGCTTAAAACTACAGAAATGTATTCTCTCATAGTACTAGAAACTGGAAACTGAAATCAATTGCACTGGGCCAAAATCAAGGTGTCAGCAAGGCTGTACTCCCTCTGGAGGCTCCAAGGGAAAATCTCTTCCTTGTCTCTTCCAGCTTCTGGTACCTGTTGGCATTCCTTGATTTATGACAGCCTGACTCCAACATGTGCCTCCCTGGTCACATCGCCCACACCTCTTCTTTCTGTGTGCCAAATCTCCTGCTGCCTCCCCTTTATAAGACATTTGTGATGGCATTTAATTCCCACCCAGATAATCTAGGGTGATCTCTTCATCACATGATCCTTAAATTAATCACATCTGTAAAGACTCTTTTCCAAATTAGATAACATTACAGGTTCCAGGAATTAGGTCCTGATATCTTTGGGTTGCCATTATTCAGCCTACTACAGCAGTCTAAAGCCAGGAGTTGGATCTGACAAAGTTAAATATTTCAGGCATAAATGTGAAGTCCTGTACTTGGGCAAGATAAAACAAAAAAAAGGACAGGTATGGCTAGAAGATGTACCTGATTTTTTTTAAAACTATTTATTGATACCGAGTCGTGCCAGGCACTGAACTGGGGACCTTAGCAGTACCACGATTGAAAAAGATGCAAGTGAATGAATCACTAGGATTGTGCGGTCATCTATAAAAATGCAATATGATGTAGAGTTATTACCCAAGTTCCAGCTGTAATAAAAGGCCCCTTGCACAGGCCATAAAAGCAATGTTACATAATAGTTATGAATTCAGTTCAGAGTATGAATCCCAACCCTATCATTTAACAACTGTATGAACCTAGGCAAGTTATTTATTCTTCTTGGCCTTAGATTTCTCATCTGTAAAATGGAGATAATAATAGGACCCACCTCATAGAATTGTTATGAAAATTAAGTGAGATAGGACTTTTTAAAAACTTAGCACAGGAGGGGTGCAGTGGTTCGCACCTGAAATCCCAGCACTTTGGGAGCCTGAGGCAGGGCTGTAGTCACTTCTGTGGTCCTGAGATCACTCCTGTGGTCAGGAGTTCCAGACCCGCCTGACCAACATGGTGAAACCCCATCTGTACTAAAAATGCAAAATTAGCCAGGCATGGTGGCACATGCCTGTAGTCCCAGCTACTTGGGAGGCTTAGGCAGGGGAATCACTTAAACCTGGGAGGTGGAGGTTGTAGTGAGCCTGGGCAACAAGAGTAAAACTGTTTTGAGAAAAAAAAAAAAAATCTTAGCACAATGCCTGGCTAATAGTAAATGCTTAATATATCTTGGCTATTATGGCAATGATCACAATTATAGGATTAGAGATTCTGGGAGACCCCCAAAGGAGTAGGAGCGATATAATAGCAGTCAGCAGTCTGAACCATGGCGTGTGAGAATTACTGAAGGAAGTGAGGGCCTAGAGATCCATCTTCAAATCCACAAAGCATCATCATGAGGAAGAGCAAGCTGGCTTGTTCTGCATGGCTGCAGGGAGCTGACCTGGGATCCATTTGTAGAAGGTACAGGGGCTCAGTCAAAGGGGAGTCTGAGTCTACAGCAGTGGATTAGATTTCTTCAGAAAGTGAGTTTCTCATCACAGAATTCAAGCAGAGATGAGGCAGCTGATGGTCAGGAAGCCTATGGAGTCCATTTCTCACCTCAGAATCGGCTTTATTATCTATCTCCCCCAATAGAACTTCTGCCCCATGAGAGACCACATGGCCTGTTTAATGCCTAATACATAGTGAGTGTCCAAAAATGAATGAATGAATGAATGAATGAATGAATGAATGAATGAATGAATGAATAGTGAGCACTAAAGAACTACAGTGCGGTAGGATTCAACTAAACTAAGTTTAGGGAAGATTTGAGGGTTAGCCTGTGCCTGGCATAGTGCCAGGCACAGTCTGAAACTAAACACGTGATGTTTAGTAAGTGCTAAGTAGGTCAACAGAGATGAGCACAAAATGCCATAGAAGACACGGGAAGAAGTGGTTCATTCTACCTGGTTCCTGGGGATAGAGAGGGTATAACATTTTCACTGGGTCTAAAAGGATGAATGAGGTTTTACCTTTGGCAAAATCAAGGAAGGGGAGCGGAGCTGAGAGGACAGTTGAGGCAGAGGGAATTCCATGGGCAAAGGCATGGAGGTGTGAAGAACAAGCCAGATTTGGGAGAAGGCAAGACAGTCTAGATCTGGAACAGGTGGCAGGTGTTGATTAGAGATGGAGCTGGCAGCACAGGATATAATCAGATTATGAGATGCCTTGGAAGGTACACTGAGAAGCATAATCTTCATCTTGATGGCAGTAGGGAGGCCTGGAAAGTTTGGGAGCAAGAGACTCTTGTGGAAACTTTGTGACAACCTGCTGAATCACAATTGTGGAGGTAGGCTTGATTTGGTAACAAAGGGCTTCCTGCCTCAACATTTCTACCATCAGTCTGCCACAGCCTCTGAAATGCGTTCTAGGATCACTCCTAGAAATGAAGAAACATGCAAATATATAATTCTGTGATTCAGTGTAGCAATGTGTTACCCTTGACACCCATCGGCCATGAGCATGGGACAGGATTTCTCAACCTTTGCGATGCTGACATTATTTCTTGTAGGAACTGTCCCGTGCATTGTAGGATGTTTAGCCGCATCCTTAGCCTCTATCTACTAGGTACCAGTCACATTGCCCCCTATCCCCCAGCTGTGATGACCAAAAATGTCTCCAGACATTCCCAAATGGCCCTTGGGGCAAAATTGCCCCAGTGAGAACCACTGATATGAAGCAATTCGTCATATCATCTGGGGGCATCAGAAGAAGACCAGCAGCTCCTCCTTCAGTTCCTTAGGTAGGGTGTAACTTCCCTCACCATTTACATTTCTTGACTTAAGATTTAAGCTCTGCTTGACTCTCTGGTCACACTGAGCTGTTTTTCAGCTTCTCATTGTTCTAGCTTTCTCATTGACAATGAATCATTTCCAGGATGTGAATGCTTGCATTCGTGGAGAAATTGATAGCTCTTATCTGGAACTGTGAATAGTGTGTTGATGCATATGTCTTCTGTGGGCCACTCTGTACAGGAACAAACTGGCTACGATATAGGGAAGCAAATGTTTGGTATGGTGCTTTGTATACTTTAGTACACCTCTAGGTGAGGCATACTCTCGAATTTACTGTGGTATCAGGGTCTAATACTCATCTAGTTCGCACATTGATGTTGCCTGCCCTGGCTGCTGTAAGCACCTGAATTCATGGCCCATGCTTTAGACATAGAAGTGCTCATCCAAGTGGAACAATCTATCCCCAATTTATTCACCAATAGAAAATGGTGCTGTCGAAGGTGGAAGATGGGATAGTTATGTAGACAATTTTATTTGTATTTCTACTGTGAGGTCAACCATTATATACTCCAACTATAATTTATTTATTTTCTCCCCTAGCTAGGCAGTTTGGAACTGAATGGAAAGTGTTCTTTCTCTCCTTACATTAGCTCCTGCTCATTTCCATGTGAAGTCTTACCTCTGAGTTTAGGGGACTGAGTGAGTATCATAAGATGAACCCAGGTGCCCTTATATGATTTGAGTGACCTGTTATTTGAAGACTCCTCAAATCCTTTCTTAGATATCTTACTTCGTAACAATGAATTGTTGATAAATTCACTTTTATCAGTTCTTTGGGAAAATAAGGGGCTCACTAGGTTGGGCCTTAATTTGATAGGAAACATTCAGTGAATAAAAGCTAAAACACTACCCATTTTCCAGTGGTATAGTCTATGCAGACTCTTACTAGATTAAAATAGTCCTATCAATTGTTTATTACCTCAATAGCAGTTCTTAAGGGATTTGATAAATAGCTTAACTTTCACATCCTCATAGAAACCTCCTCTGTTAACTTCTATGGCATTTCATTTGTTCTGTTCTAAGGACCCTTTTCACATTACTGCCTTTCTTGGTATAAGGAACAATTTCTCCCTCTAGAGTGTAAGTGCTTTAAAGCCTAATATATTATGTATATATTTCTGTGTCTCCACTGTGTCCAACATAGTACAAAGATGCACAAAGATACACAGGAGATACTCAAAATGTTTTCCTTGGGTGAATGTATTTATGACTTGAATTTGAGAGAAGAGCAAGTACTGCAGGTTTTAAAAAAAATATTTTTAAAAGAAAATTAAGAAAACTTGGAGGGGCAAAGAAAACATAAGTTATCTATACTGCCATTGCTGACAACCACTGTAAATACTTCAATATGTCTCAGTTGTTTTTCTTTGTTTGAGATATATTTAGGGAATGTATTTCACTGTAACGTTACAATACTTAATAAGATACAAACTTAAATGTAAGTTTGGGTCAGGCGCAGTGGTTCATGCCTGTAATCCAAGCAATTAGGGAGGCCAAGGCAGGCAGATCTCTTGAGGTCAGGAGTTGGAGACCAGCCTGGCCAACATGGTAAAACCCTGTCTCTACTAAAAATACAAAAATTAATTGAGCCTGGTGGCATGCACCTGTAATCCCAGCTACTCGGGAGGCTGAGTCAGGAGAATCGCTTGAACCCAGGAGGCAGAGGTTGCAGTAAGCCGAGATCACATCACTGCTCTCCAGCCTGGGCAACAGAGTAAGACTCAAAAAAAAAAGTGAAAAAGTGAATTTGTATCTTGCTTTATTTTTATTCTTTACAACATAATAAGAACATCTACTAAGTCATTAAATATTTTTCCAAAACACCATAGTGAATGGCCACACAGTATCTCATTGATGGCTAGATAACGATTTATTCATGGATATCGGATTGGTTTTAATGGGGGATATTATAAACAGTGTTTTTATGGATGTCCTTATGTAAAATATAGGATACATATTGTGATATGTTTTTAGAAATAAAATTCCTGTGCCAAAAGTTATGAATGTTTTTAAACATTTTAATATACATGTCTTTTGATATATATGTCTGAGATTCCCTTTCATTTTTTTCCATAGGCATCCAAAACAGTAATATATTAGAAGGCATTTTATTCACAATACAGAAGATCAATTTATGAGCAGCAGCAGCACTAGAAGTATTATAATAAATAATAATGACATCTCTACAAGTTAAAGCTTAGAAAGTGCTTTCACATTCACTTACCTCCTTTAGTACTCAAGTAGATATTATTTCCATCTTACACATGAAAATAACTAAAGCTTGGGAAGGTTAAATGACTTGTTTGTTCAAGTTCACACACCTCCTCAGAGGTCTTTTATGTATTTTTGACTGCACCAAGAGGGCTAAAGACAAAAATGAAGAGGAGGTGGGGAAATGGAGGGACAAATGTAATGAACCACTGGAGATTATAAATATAACCTCAAAGAACAGAGTGGAGGATTTTGTGAATAGGTCAATAAAAATTTTATTGGAACTTGAAGTGTACATTTAAGTTCTACGAAGATTTCACAAAGGTGGTCCCTTAAGCTCCTATACCTCTGAATTATTTTCTAAAATATCTTGATAAACTTGTACCTTTGTGGGCTCTGATTTTGTGTGGTTGGAGATAATGTTCAAAGCTGGAGGTGATTTTATCGTTGAGGAAACTTGTTTTAGATACCCAGAGAATGTCAGGGTTATAAGGAATTTTAGAGATCATCTTCTCTAACTCCTTCATACAAACTAACAGATGAGAATAACTCATTCAAGGTCACACAGAGATTCAGTGTCAGAGTTGAGGATACTTGAGCAATACAATGTAAATCCAGACAAAGTATAGGAAGGAACCAGGTTAAAATAGAGCAAAGCAATTATTTTTAGTTCTGGACCAAAGGAGGTCTTAATTTATTTAATATAAATGCTTTTGTATTACATCCAAATACAATCTCAGTTTACAAGTAACACAAGGAAACATTCATGGAAATCCCTCAAATAAGTTTTCCTGTTTTTGTTATATTCTTTACATTTTGTGAAGAAATGTATTCAATGGGATCGTATGAGTCATATGAATAAGAAAATAGAATCATGAAGTAGGAGGCATTTTATTAAGGTGTAAATAAATCTGATCAGCTATTTCTGAGCCTCGTTGATTCACAAAATCACTTGGGGTACTTTTTGAAATACAGATTCTCAGAACCCCACCCCGGAGATTCTGATTCAGTAGATACAATGAACTTGACTATCTGCTCCCAAGTTTGCTTGAAAAAAACCCCAAAATATGCAAGCCTTTTCAATATTAATGGAATCCTTGAAAATAAGATTGTGTATTCTTAAGAAGCCTTAATACATGGAGTACGGAATGATTCTTTTTTTCAAATATCAAAGTCAAGTGACCATACCTGCTTAAAAAATAATTTGAGGAGTTAAACTTCTAAATGTGTGTCCAAATTGACCCCATACTTAGAAATGTCTGAAAAAATTATGTTAGGGAGGCAGTAATAATCAATACATGGATTTTCTGTTGTGTAAATGTTTATACAGATGTTGTAAGTGAGACTTTTCAAAAAACTCCTTAGGTTGCTGACAGCGGACAACTTTGCATATGTGTGTTAACAGGAGAATGTGCTGTGTTTCAAATGAATGGGGAAGCGGGTCTAAATGACTTTCAGATTAGCTGGAACAGATGGAAGGGTCACAGTTGAACAACTTGACACGCCGGCATAAAGGCATCGTTGAAGTGCAGTTCATTGCCTCTGACAGATACTGTCAATCAACCCTGGTTTTCTCTCAGTTAACCAACAGCCTGGACCTTTAAAGATTTAAAAAAGAATTTTTAAAAAAGTGTCTTGGAGCAAGAACTTATTTCAGCACTTAACCCCATCTCAGACTAAGTGTTTAGAAACAGAGTACTGGATTGTAGACATTTTGGAAACTAATACGATATAAACTTGACATTAAGGGCTGTCACTCACAAATATAAAAAGTTCAGCCACATTATGTCTTTAGAGGGTCCTGTTATCACACTAATTAGAACACTGTGCAGAATTTCAGAATGAAGAAAATGCTATTTTTTTAAACTGTCCAACTTGAATTTTGAACAGCTGTTATCAGAAAGACATGTCCAAGCAAGTATTAAAATGTACCACCTTTAAGTTTTGGTTTTTTTTTCCTGGGCCAACTTGATGTGTGGCCTAGAAAATGTATTTGTAACTCGACGTGTGTTCAACACTTATATGTGGCCCAAATGATAAAAAGTCAATTAACCAGGTTCTTGTCCATTGCAAGCTACTCTTCAAGAAGGTGCGGCTGGAGGTTTGGCTTTGCCCCCTTCAGACCACTAGGGGACCTTCGAAAGTCTGAAGACCCATCCAGAATCAGCCTAAGGTGGACTCTACAGAAACCAACTGTTTGCTTTCCTGCTTCAACACAGTTGATTGATTCAACTTGACATCCTGGTTCCTGTATGCTTCTACATAGGTTGCTAGAAGACTGGAATGCTGGAAATTTCAGAAAGGGGGCTGGTATTTGCACTTCTCAATCAGGGAGGGATGCTGATTCTTAATCATTGGCTGCCTGTGGATCTAACTGTTTAACCTGAGAGTGCTCATGGGTCCAGGGATGCTAATTTTTAGAAGCATAGGGAATCTTGGACAATATGAGTCATCACTGCGTGGTTCACCCTGTAGCCTGATCTCCTTCCTTGAGGCTTACATTGTGGCTTGAAAAACAGATGGGCAGTGGAAGCATCTTGCTGATGGGATTTCTGTGACAATGGTGGTATTTTATATCCTAAAGGCATTTTCATAGGACCATAGATTGTAGCAAAGCTTTGGAGGGTGGAATGCAAACCTCTTAACTCTGTGCTTACCCATGTCATAGCCTCACTATTTCCTCCTCAACGGTGCCCCATCTTAGAACGCTGTCTCACTCACAGTCTAGAAGAGGAAGCCCAAAGAACTGCATGACTCCAGCCTGGTCACAACTGTTTAGACTCATGGGAACACAAAGCCCCAACTTAGCCAATTAAAGTCTCTCTCACAGGAGTTTGAAATTTAGACTGAGAGAGCCAGTTAGTTTTGGTCATGGAGTAGTAGATATGTTGGGTGGTCAACATGGTTCTCCAAAGCAAGTAGAATTTGGGGAAAAAATAAACTAAAAGCTTGGCAGAGGAAGCTGACCTGTAAAGAGGAAAAGTCGATTAGACATGGAGAAAGGAGCCAAGGTAAGAGATGCCCATGGTTCCAGGCAGAGGGAAAAATATAAATATTCTTTCTGTTCTCACAAGACCCTGCTCTACATTGAATAGTTGGGTTATAGGCAATTCACCTTTATCCGCACACTAAACTCACTTTTACCTAAGTTAATTTGACAGAGTTTTTATTCTTTATAAACTAAGATTCTGACCCGAACACCATGGAATTTCCATTTATTTCTTTAATGTGAAATATGTATTAAGCATCTACTATGTGGCTGGCATTGTGCCAGCCTCTGGGGAAACCACAAGGAATAAACAGCAGGATATACTCCTGAGGAGTCTACAGTTCACGCCAGCATCGCATGCATTCCCACCACCACCTCCACCGCCGCCTCCAAGCTGCTTATGAGATTTCTGCGGAGAATAGGGAAAGAAACCAAAGTCGTCCTCCCCTCCATCCTCTCTTCCTTTTTTCATCCATTTCTTTAGTAACCTGCCCTCTAGGTGTCAAAATGCACTGACTATGGGTGACTGCAAGGTGGCTCTTTTCCTCATTGTTTGTTCCCTGCCTCTCCATCTTAAAACATCTTTCCCCAAGTCCAATTTTTATAGATTCCCACTAAGAAATAACTGTATATTAATTGATGACTATAGTTTAATGTGGTGTTTATATTACTTATGTATTCCTAAAGCAGGAAAAAGCCCCCTCCCCCACCAAACTTAGTGGCTTAAAACAACAGTGATCATTTATTTTGCTCGTGAATCTGCAATTAGAGCAGAACTTGTTAGGAACAACTCCATCTATGATTCTATGATTCCAGTGGCATTAGCTGGGACAGCTTAACTCAGGACTAGAAGATACACTTTCAAAATGGCTCATTTACTTGGCTGGCAAGTTGATGCTGGTTGTCAGCTGGGTTTGGGCCTGGAGCCCTCATTTCTCTCTACATGGACCTCTCCACTAACTACTTGGGCTTCCTTACAACATGGTGTTGGGTTCCAAGAGCAAATGTCCCTACTTAGCTATGTAAGATAGTGTGGCAAAGTGTATTTTCCAAAGATAGACACCGTAATATCCACTTGTATGATCTAGCCTTGGAAGTCACATGGTGCCATTTCCACCGTACTGCATTGGGCAATACAATTATTAAGAGCCACCCAGTCTCAATGGGAGAGGACATAGACTCCACCTCTTATCTGAGAAATAGCAAGGTTCTAGAAGAGCATGTGGTATGGGGGATATTATGGTGTCTACCTTTGGAAAATATACTTTGCCATAATATCTTCTCTAGTTAAATAGCATTTTAATCTTGGCTCTATTTTAATCAGGGCTCATCTAAGAAAGACAAGGGTACCAAAACCAGTAAAAGTTAAAAGGGATTATCAAAAGAAGGCAAGGATATCTCCCAGTAACAATATATAGAAAATATAGTTCAGCCTTGTAGGAACTCTGTTGTCCTCGGTCTCAGGAGCCATGGTGGCCTCTGACACGGCATCTCTCTTTGCATTTGGTTCAGCCTCTCACAGGCTGCATCATTAACATTCCTGAGGTTGGGAATGGCTGCCCAGAACAGATTCCACATAGCCTTTCTATACAAGTGCCCCTACCCCTCTAATGTCTCAATATCTCTTGTTCAAAATATATAAATAAATGATTCGGCCTAATCTACGGATTGTTACCCTGGGTCAGAGGCCCAGCCCTATTCCCATTAGCCCTGTTCCCATCACTGTGATGAGTACTGCCATGTCACGCTATATGAACATGACTTCCCAGCAGGGGACAGAGGAGGAGATACTGCCAAAGACGGAGATGGTGGTCGGGTGTACAGAGTTGGGGAATGAAGTGGTTAAGTGTGTCAGGTCGGCATCTTTCTGTGAGTATTAAATCATTTAATATAAGTAGGGCTTTAAAAACAGATGTTAGCATGTAGAAATGTTAAATAAGCATTCAGTATTTTTAGGTTTTGTTTTTTTAGGCAGTTATCCAAAACATAATCACTCCTCTGTCTTTTCCCCAATGACTAAATAATATAAGCATTTTGGATACCCTGACTGGAACATGAGAGGAAATATTCTGGGACAAAAGTAAACTTAGAATTAACACTGAATGATTTCCATAAAAATAGTTGTTTTCATACTGAAAACAACGCAAAAGTAATCTAGGAAGAAAAGATAATGAGCAAAATCATGCTTATTCCCTTGTTTAGCATGTGTTCAAAATTTAAAAAGTATTAAATTGAATATTAATATAAAAATTAATTCACAAGGAAGAATTAATAGTCAAAGATTTCTATGCATCAACTAACCAAGTGTGAATACACCTAAAGCTGAAATTAGGTAAACTATAAAGAAAAATTGAGAGATAAAATTATTGGGAAAGATATTGGTATCATTTTCTTATATCAACCAGGCAAAAAATCTGCAGAATAAAATTAGAAAAATGTATATAACAAAACTTTTTAAGCAACCATGGGTCTTATAAAATATTGAAAATACACTAGGCTGCCAAGAAAAGCTCAACACATTCCAAATAGCTTTAAGTGCTCTATACAAGTTTAACGTAAGTTTTATATGCAGTTTAAAATACTCTCCTAAATAATCACTGGGTTAAAAAAAAAAAAAAACCCTCCAACTAATGACTATTTAGGAAGAGGTGTAAATGAAAACACTGCATATCAAACTCTATTAGATGTGGAAAAGTTGTACCAAGGAAGACTAATGATCTTAAAGGGGTCAACTTTTAAACACAACCAATAATTACATGAAACATTATGTTTAAGAATAAATGAAAGAGGCCAGGCACGGTGGCTCACACCTACAATCCCAGCACTTTGTGGGCAGAGATGGGAGGATAGCTTGAGCCCAGGAGTTGGAGATCAGCCCAAGCAACATAGGGAAACACTGTCTCTACAAAAATAAAAAATAAAAAATTCTGGGTATGGGGCACATACCTGTGGTCCCAGCTACTTGGAGTCTGAAGCAGGAGGATCACGTTGGCCTGGGAGGTGGAGGCTGCAGTGAGCCATGATCCCACCACTGCACTCTGGCCTGGACAACAGAGTGAGACCCTGTCTCAAATAAATAAATAAAAAATAAACAAAAGTATATACACAAGAGAATTGAAAACCTAAATTCACACAAAAACTTGTACACAAATGTTCATAGCAGTATTATTCATAATAGCCAAAAAGTAGAAACAAAATAATAATATCCATTTATATGAATATGCAACATTTCATTTATCCACTCACAATGAATGGATAATCATTTTTATGGGTCAACTAACCAGAAACTATAAAGAAAAATTGAGAGACAAAATTACTGTGAAATATATTGATATCATATTCGTTTTTTTTTTTTTTTTTTTTTTTTTTTTTTATTGAGACAGAGTCTCGCTCAGTTGCCCAGGCTGGAGTGCAGTGGTGCGATCTCGGCTCACTGCAAGCTCCGCCTCCCAGGTTCATGCCATTCTCCTGCCTCAGCCTCCCAAGTAGCTGGGACTACAGGCGCCTGCCACCACACCCAGCTAATTTTTTGCATTTTTAGTAGAGACGGGGTTTCACTATGTTAGCCAGGATGGTCTCGATCTCCTGACCTCGTGATCCGCCCGCCTCAGCCTCTAAAAGTGCTGGGATTACAGGCATGAGCCACTGCACCCGGCCGATATCATATTCTTAAGCAGACAAAAAACACAAAAGATGAATCATGATGAATGGATAAATAAAATGCTATATATTGCCATAAATGGATATTATTCACCCACAAAAAGAATGAAGTACTAATACACGCTACAACAAGGATGAACCTTGGAAACATTACACTAAAGTGAAAGAAGCCAGATGCAAAAGGCTGCATGCTGAATGATTTCATTTATATGTCCAGAATAGGCAAATCCGTGGAGACAGACGGTAGATTAGGAATGGCCAGAGGCTGGGTGGGGCAGCGAGGAAAGAGAAATGACTGCTAATAGGTATGGAGTTTCTTTATGGAGTGATGAAAATATGGAATTAGATAGTAGCAATGGTTATGCAATATTGTGACTATGCTAAAAACCACTAAACTGCATACTTTAAAAGGGTGAATTTTTTGGCATGTGAATTGTATTTCAATAAAAATTATGCCAAAAAAAAAATGCAGAGGAAAGAACAAACAAGAGTGAAAAAGGAAGGTGTGCAGGCCATTAAGCTCTGGTCTTCAACTTCAAGCCCATCCTTCTATACCTGCCGTGTGGTGCTGAGGCTGGGAAACTGCAAGCCACATTCCTCCTTTGCTAGTTAGGTGCCAATTAGGAGGGATTAGAGGGGAACTGGGAAGTGGAAGAGGAAGAGGGATATGCTTCTGTGGTTTGCTTGCTGTTCCTCTTTATACCACCCTGGCAACAGTTCTTGACCATGGCAGCAACACTGGTTCCAGCATCCTGATGCTTTCCACAATTCCCCTCAAAAGATGCTAGCAACAGCCAGAGAGCAGGCCCTCCTCAGAGACTGGGCCCTGACTTTACCGGCTCCCTTCTCCAAGATTCAGATTCTGAAAAGCCCAAGCTCTGTCCTTTGTTTCCCCAGGGGTGAGAGCTGTTTCCAGTATTTACTAGTTCTGTGTTACCTGAGTCCCCTTTCAATTTTCAGCCCTCTGATCATTATTTCACTCATTCCTTATGTTACATTTTCTCTGGCCACATAACTGCTATGGTTTCTGTTTTCCTGATAGGATATGGATGGATACAGATGGAAATAATAAAGATGGAAACAGAAATCACCAAATTAGAGAGCAGAGAGACTGAATTTACAGATAGACCCTAGTAGTTCTTTAATAAAATTAAGAGACAGAACTCTGGAAAATTGTATTTTGAAAGGGGCAGGGAATTTATATGTTTTGAAGTACAGGAAAAGATGAGATGGCCAACTTATCTTATAAATTAAACATAGTATGTTCAAATTTAGTCCCCAGAAATATAGCCAGGTTCCTAATGACATTTTGTGGAACACACTTCCACATTAGGGAACTCTGTTCCATTAACAAATAGGACTTGAAAAATGTGTCTATGGTCAAATAAATGTGGGAAATTCTCACACTGTATCTTCCCCTTGAAGATTGACAATATACATTTGCATATTAAAGGATTTGAGGAACTCTGCAATAAAGAAACACCTTAAATGAATTTACCCAAATTTTTCTAAATCTGTTTGACTTTAGCAGATACCCTGAGACACCTACACATGGAAACACTACTGTAAATCATCTTCTTTCTTAATATAGATAGACGAGTCTGAAGTAAAATGTTAATATGTAGAATTCAACAGTACATTATGACCAAGTAAGATATATAACAGAAATGCAAGAGCAGTTTACTATAAGGAAATATACAAATAAAATATATCATGGCAGAAGGTCACATAATTAAATAATTATTTCAACCAATGGGTAATGAAAAGGTGCTGGATAAAATTCAGCACTTATTTCTGATTAAAATTCCTGGAATATTAGGAATAGATTAATGTTTCCTCAATTTAATAAAAGCATATGCATCAAATTAACAGTCATATTGAGTCAGATTTAATGAAAATTAGTTTTATTGTAATATTAGGCTAAAAGCAAAATTTAAATAAATTAAAATTTAGACAATAGAGAAAATAAGTAAATTATGGCATAACCATACAATGTTATCTTTTGTAGTCACTGAATATCATTTTTTTATTGTGGTAAAATATACATAACCTAATGTGCCATCACCACCATTATCTAGATCCAGAATATTTTAATCACTCCAAAAGGAAACCCCATATCCATTAAGCAGTTACTCCTTTCCCCTCACCCCTTATCTACTGGCAGCAATTAATCTACTTTTTGTCTACGGATTTGCCTATTCTGGACATTTCTTATGTAGCGAATCACACAATGTGTGATCTTGGTGTCTGGCTTCTTTCACTTAACATAATGTTTTTAAGTTTTATCCATGTAGTAGCATGTGTCAGTACTCCCTTCCCTTTTATGACTGAACAATATGGTATTCCATTGTATGTCTATACGGCATTTTGTCTGTCCTTTCATCAGCTGATAGATAATTAGGTCATTGGCTGGGTGCAGTGGCTCACGCCTATAATCCCAGCACTTTGGGAGACCAAGGCAGGTGGATCATTTGAGGTCAGGAGTTAGAGACCAGCCTGGCCAACATGGCGAAACCCCGTCTCTACTAAAAATACAAAAATTAGCCAGGCATGGTAGCATGCACCTGTAGTCCCAGCTACTCGGGAGGCTGAGGCAGGAGAATGGTTTGAACCCAGGAGGCAGAGGTTGCAGTGAGCCGAGATAGCGCCACTGCACTCCAGCCTGGGCAACAGAGTGAGACTCGGTCTCAAAAAAAAAAAAGATAATTAGGTTGTTTACACATTTTGGCTGTTGTGAGTAGTGCTTCTATGAAGATTCATGTATACATTTTTGCCTGAACAAATATCATTTTTGACAAAAGCTGATATAGAAAAATTGCAAAATACTGTATAACATGAGAAAAGCTTACAAAATTATAATTGCAGTAGGATTCAATTTTATATTCTAATATATGAAGACTGGATGAATTAAAAAAATCTCTAAAATATTCACAGTAATAATCAGTGAGTCACATAACTGTGGATGATTTATTTTATGTATCTTTTTACATTTTTCAAAATTTTTATAATTAAAAATTATTTGTAACAATGAAAGCAACTGATTTAAAAACAGTGCTAGGGAAATGAGAAAACAGAGATAGTATCACCTGTTCTTTTGGGGACCATGACTGAGACAGGAGATGATAGGTGATGTGGTACCCATGGTGGATGAAGAATGGCAGAGTTTTTTAAAAAACAGGTAATTTTAGCATATTTATAATTTGCATGAAAGGACTCGGGAAAGGATTAAAGGGTTATAATATAGGGGAGAAAGAAAGGTACAGGTTCCTGATCTTAGAGAAATCAGAAAAAGGGGTGACCAAGGATGCAGATTAAAGGATTAGCCTTAGGACAGTGAAGAATATAAATATTTCTCTTAGATTTAGAAGTTATTTTGGTGAAGATGCAGGCAGGTGGAGATGAGGTATAAAGTATAATGAAAAACTTGATGGATTTCATACCTAATAGACCTAATATTCATAATGAAACAAGTTAAGCCAAATGTTGGAAAGAATAGAATGGATTTGTGTTGTAAGCTTCAGAAAAAATAGTGTTAAAAAAGACAAAATTACAACAAATCTAACTTTGCAGACCTTAGTTGACTCTTATTTGTGATTTTAGACTCAATTACAGTCCAGATCAAAAGTAGTTCAGAATGCTCTGCCCTACCACATGTGCAGGTTATATTTATTGATAGAGAAAAGAAAGTGATATACAGAAAATGGAAGTTGGAGTATAGAGACAGCTTAGTTGGTTAAAGCTGGTGTTTGCCTTAATTTAACCTGGTTTGAACAGTTGGCTGCCTATCGTTGACTGAAGCTCAGCTACTGTGATTGGCTGAACCTCAGCTATTTGATATAAAGGCAAATTCCTAAATTAGGTTTTCAGTTTGTTTACATACTAAGTTAGGTTGCAGTTCATTACTTAGGACTCACACTGAAGCTTCTAAAGCCCAAATTTAGTTTGATTTAGCACTTGTTATAAGTTGAAATGAGCAAGGTAAATAACCAGGAGCACACAGATTTCTGCAACACTCTATCTGCTGTTTATTGCCTTCATTGTATTCTAAGATTCATTACTCCTGTTTCCTTCCTTCCTTCCTTCCTTCCTCCCTCCCTCCCTCCCTCCCTCTCTCTCACTCTCTCTCTCTCTTTCTTTCTTTTCTTGCTCTGTTGTCCAGGCTGGAATGCAACGGCACAATCATGGCTCACTGCAACCTCTACCTTGCTCTGTTGCCCAGGCTGGAATGCAGTGGCACGATCGTGGCTCACTGCCACCTCCGCCTCCTGGGTTTGAGCGATTCTCCTTCCTCAGCCTCCTGAGTAGCTGGCATTACAGGTGTGTGCCACCACACCTGACTCATTTTTGTATTTTTAGTAGAGATGGGGTTTCACCATGTTGGCCAGACTGGTCTTGAACTCCTGACCTCAGATGAGCCACCCACCTCAGCCTCCCAAAGTGCAGGGATTACAGGCGTGAGCCACCACACCTGGCCATGTTTGGTTTCTTTAAGAAAACTTTCCTCTAAGCAGATTTTTTTCTTGTTGCCAATTTGATCCTGTTTTATAGATCAATAGCTTTTAGAGGTTATTGACAATACAAATTGTAGACATTCCTACAATTTTCCTTTGTTTCTCATTCCTCATACTAACCCTCTTTTGAATTGCTGAATATTTTTATGTATCCAGGATATTCTCTTTTTGTTTATCATTACAATGTGATGTGTTTATTTTATTTGTTGGGTATCGAGGTTCTGTGATTATATCTGACCTTTATATAGCTCTTTAAACTCAGATAAAGGGGAAAGTGAACACCTCAGATTTGGTGTAGTTTTATTTTTTGAATCAGAATTAGGTTTGGCTGTATCAAAGATATGAAATAATACTATTTTAAATGGAACAGAAACAAATTTCTAGAGATTAAAAATCCAGAGAGAATCAACCTGGAGCTGGTAAGGCAGCCCTCTTCAAGCTCTCAGGGTGCAGGCTCCCTCTAGCTTTTTGCTTTGCCATCATAAGGGTGTGTTCCTTATTCCCCTGGTCCATGATAGAGTTCCAGTCATCATATCCACATTCCAAGGGGCAGGGTGAAGGAAAGGGGGAAGAAGGGACTAAGGGAAGCTTATGGAAGCTGCCATATTGTATTTTCACTTGCATCCTATTGGCCAGAATTTAGTCACATGGCTGAATCCTACCTGCAGGGAAGGCTGGGAAACACACTTTTTATTCTAAGCAGTTGTGTGCTCCACTAAACATTTCACTACTTAGAAAGAGGCACAGAATGGCTCTGAGGGGAAACCAGCAGTCTGTCACTCTCATGGATCATGGAGAAGGAAGGGGCTACAAGAAGTGTCAAAGCCAGAGTATTTACCTTTGTGTATGAGTTGTTTCTTCCTTGGAATTGATTGTCTGAATTAACTGTGCCCCCATTCTCTTCTCTAACTTGCAGAGCTACTCTTGCCAGGGACCACCTGTGGCCATTGTCTGCATACTTTGACAGACTATCCATCCATGCTGGGTACAGCCTGTGGCAACAGGACCCCTAATTCCTTTAGGATTATAGCACGCTGCCTCTTTAGAGTCTTTAGGAGGCTTGAAATGTGTCCTTTCACTGATTTCCTGCCCCCACCGCCCCCCCCACCAACAAAATGCTGCAAACTACAGATTGTTATGTGGATCTCACTGGGATTTCTTCCATTTACAACTCAGACAGTGTTATTTCCCCATACAGTGTATTGGTAGTCCCTCCACCAATTCGGTACTGCCTGTGCTATAATCTGCAGAAATTCCGCAAAATTGCTGGCACTTGAGTGCCACAATTCCCTAGCTTCCGGGGATAAGGTGGATTTTTAACTCCACACAGTTCATTTTCTTTGATAATTTTAGTGGAAATTTTGTTGAGGCAGGGAACATCAAGCATTAGGTCTATGATCACATTCTTTACCAGAATCCATTCTTTGTCTTTCTTATGGTGTCATAGATTGTAACTTAGCATATCACCTCCACAATTAGGCTACATACAAAGTTGAAATATTAATGTGCATAAGGTTTTTAAAGGATTGGAATCACTTTATTCATGAATTTCCAGAAGAGATAAACACCAGTGTGCTTAGAGAAGTTTGGGTATCTAGGATCATAAACTAACCTTAAGGAAAGGGAAATTTTTATAAGAATGTGTGTAAACTGGCCTGGCGTGGTGGCTTACACCTGTAATCCCAGCACTTTGGGAGGCCAATGCGGGCGGATCACGAGGTCAGGATATCGAGACCATCCTGGCTAACACGGTGAAACCCCGTCTCTACTAAAAATACAAAAATTTGCGGGGTGTGGTGGTGGGCGCCTGTAGTCCCAGCTACTTGCAAGGCTGAGGTGGGAGAATGGCTGGAACCTGAGAGGCGGAGCTTGCAGTAAGCCGAGATCCTGCCACTGCACTCCAGCCTGGGTGACAGAGCAAAACTCCGTCTAAAAACAAAACAAAAAAAACACGTAAACTGAATCTGGATCCAGAAAACCACCAGTACAAATGGTAGGGTGCAGCTACTCTCTCAGCCTCTCTAGGGGCCATGCAGTTTCTCATGATGATGTTTTTGCTTTTGTCCGTGTTTGATCCAGTCCTCAAGCCCTCTGTCAACTGGCCTCCTCCTGACTTCCCCATGACCCCAACTAAAGTCTCCAGCAACAGGTCTGCTTGGCTCTAGCAACTGTCTCTTTTCTTTTCAAATTCCCTAAAGAACAATCTCATTGTCTGATTGTTCCAGCTCAACTTTGTAAGCTAGGTAGGGGTGTTTGTTTATTTGTTTGTTTTTGATATAGGGTCTTTCTCTGTTGCCCAGGCTGGAATGCAATGGCCGTGATCATAACTCATTGCAACCTCAAACTTGGGTTCAAGTAATCTTCCTTCCTCACCCTCTTGAGTAGCGAGGACGATAGGTGTGCACCACCATGACTGGCTAATTGTTGACATTTTGTTTGTAGAGACAAGGTCTTGCTATATTTCCCTGACTGGTCTCCAATTCCTGGACTGAAGTGATCCTCCTGTCTTGGCTCCCCAAAGCTCTTGGATTACAGGCAGGAGCTACCACATTCAGCCACAAGGAAGCATTTAAGAATAAATTACAGATTACTGGACAGGCTGCCCTCAAGTCCGAGGCCACCCCATTTCACATCAGCTGAGGTGTAGGGCACTGTGAGAAAAAGCCTGTGGTATGTAACTTGGCTGAGAAGCAGATGCTGTAGCTCTCACTGGGTTTGTCTGCAGTTAGCTTTAACCTAGCTTGTGTCTAGGAATGCTCCATGTTCACTGACTCTCTCTAGTCAACAAGAATAAATGCCAGACTCCTTAGCCAAGCATTTAAGGTTTTACACTCTTAAATGTGCCCACCTTTCCAATCGTGCCTCCCACTCTTACCCTCTTTGTTAGCCTCACTTACCTATTTAGTTTGACCAAAATCCCACCTTGGATATTCCTCCCACTAAGCCTTTGCTCATGCTATACCTGCCTTGCACTTGCCGACCCCTGCCATCCTTCAAAGGCTGGCTGAAATTGCTCTTTTTATACCAATACTAGCTACTGTTATTAAGCATCTGCTTAATATTAAGCACCTGCCATATACCAGGTATTCTCCTAGGTAATCTTACTGAATCCCCTCTATTTACCTTTCAAAGTGGGTACCGTTGCTCACATTCTGCAGGTGGGAAACTGGAGGCTTGGAGAGGTTAAATTATTTACCCAAATTCCCATAGGGAATAAGTGCCAAAGTTAGGATTCTGAACTCAAGGCTTGTCTGACTTGACAGTCTATACTTTTTCTGACACCATGCTTAGTCATGAAGACTTTCCTGATGACTTGTACCCATGGTGACTTGCCCTCTTTTGAAGAGTACTTGGTGTCTCTTCTGAATGGCTAATTTGTCATTTAATCAATGATTACTTATAATACAAATTGTCTTTTGTGATATAGACCTTCCTTTGGGATGTAGACCTTCCCTCCCCAGCTAAACTCTAGGCTAGTGATTCTCAATGAAGGTGGTACTGCCCCTAGGAGACATTGTAGAAATTTATATGTGTAGAGAGATTGCTCATCACATTGACTGGGTAGAACCATTGTCATTTACCCAGCAGGAATAGTGCACAGGACAGCCCCAGGCAACAACGAATCATCCCACAACTCGTTAGAACTTCTGATGTCCCACTAGATATCCAAAATTAAAAACCTGTTTACAATTATCCAAGGCTCAAACCAAATACTATTTTACATATAGACACTAAATAATTTTTGCTTAGCTTAAACTGACACAGAGAACTTTCCAGGAAAGGAACTGACATTGCTAACACAATTTTGAAAGACAATTATACTTTGTTTAGTTTGGTCTTTAAAGGGCCAAGAGTTTTTCACTATTGCAGAAAATTACACCCACCAATGGCAACACTGCTTGTGGCATTTGAGTCTCCCACAAAATATAGCTATGTCAGTTTGCTTTTATAGCTATTGCATTTACGATGATTATATGTATAGACAAAAATTGCTGACCTCTCATAACTATTAGAGTAAGTTTCCTCAAGCACTTACATATTGAAATATATTCTGTTTTATTATAAATTATTTTCCTTATATTTCTCCTTTAAATTACTGATAGGGCATCACATTGCTTTTTTGAAATCACGTATGTAGGTAGGTTATATCACATGATAATATAGAGAGGTAATTTCAATGTAGCAGCAAATTAAACTATGCTATTGGAAGGAGAGGGCTGGGAAGCAGGGCTCTTATTCCTAGGAGAGTAAGGACCAAGTCTCATGTTGGTTTGACTTCTCAGAACTCCTAGTGTAACTCTCTGCCCTCTGGAAAGAGGTAAACATTTGTGGTACTTAACCAAGAACAGGAAGGCCACACTAAACAGGCCTGCTGACTGCTAAGGCTATGGGTAATGAAGACCCCTTTCTCCGAGTTCATTCTTATTTGAGAACTTGATGTGTATGTGCCAAGCCGTTGGCTCCTGAACATGCGCCTTGATCCCACATTTCCTTGCTTTGATTGTTTCTCCACCTGAGAGCTCCCTTCCTCCCCCTGGCCAAGCTCAGCAAGGACAAATCCACTTTATCCTATAAGATGCAAATCAAGAGGACTTTCATGACCCTATCCTCTCTCCTTCCTACACTTCAAAATTGAACTGATCTCTCTTCTTCTGGACCCCCACAGTATTCTATCTGCACCCCTTTTGGGGCATAGTGTCTTCAAAAAAAAAAAGGAAAACAAAACATGTCTTAGAGTTTTTTTGTATATAGTCCCATTATCCCACCTAGACAGTGAGTTCTTTGCCCTGGGGATCTGTTCCTGACTCATTTTCATATCCCCACACCTAAATAGGATTGGGTACAGAGTAGATGCTCAATAAATAGTCGCCAAAGAATAAGTGGTTACTGAAAAGCAGTCCTGCTGTATGAAACTTGGAGGAGAGATGTTTCAGAGGAATGGATTCTCCCAGGTGAGTTAGAATTGGGGCAGAATTTCCTCTGAACAGCCCACTATGTGTCTACCTGGGATATTTTGAAGAGTTGAATTGTAAGTAATAAGGAGGAATTAATGTCTCCTTCAAGAAGCCAGTTTAGAAAGATCTGAATGACAGTAGGTAAATGATAACTTCAGAAGGTAAGGACTGGCCCTAAGGGGCTCCTAAGAATCTGATAAGTCAGAAGAATAATGTAAGAAAAATATAATAATTATATATCATAAAATCTACTGGGAACTATGCCAAATATGTTACATACATTATCTATTTTAACCTTTGGAGAAAAAGCCTTTGAGATAGGTTATTAGTAGCTCTATTATATATGTGTGTGATATGTGTATGTGTGTGTGTGTGTGTGTGTGTGTGTGTGTATATCTATATATAATTTTTTTTTTTTTTTGAGACAGAGTCTCACTCTGTCACCCAAGCTGGAGTGCAGTGGCGTGATATCACCTCACTGCAACCTCCACCAGGTTCATGCCATTCTCCTGCCTCAGCCTCCTGAGTAGCTGGGATTACAGGCACCTGCCACCACACCCAGCTAATTTTTTGTATTTTTAGTAGAGACAGGGTTTCACCATATTGGCCAGGCTGGTCTCAGCTCCTGACCTTGTGATCCACCTGCCTTGGCCTCTCAAAGTCCTGGGATTATAGGCAGCTCTGTTATATTTTATAGATGAGAAAACTGTACCTCAGAAAGTCAAGTGAGTGGGGAGCCAGATTCAAATCCAGCTTGGCAGAACCCTGAAGCCCATGCTCTTCTATGACATCCTGACAAGCATGCCCTGGAGTCTTTTTGCCCTGTAGGGAGGCCCTTCTGTTTTTAAAACCAAAAGAGACAGACTTGAACCACAAACAGAGGGGTTTTTTTCTTCATAGAAAAAGATGCCTCCTGCAACCAAAATAAACCCATAAGAAGAGCAGGAAGTAGACCAGAGCCGCTGAGAGTTGGCCCTCACCTGCAGAAGAAAGCACAGAGATTCTTCCTGGGGACTGATGGTCTGCTTTTTTCTCTCTTGTTTTCAAAAGAGGCTTGGCTGTCAGGCTTTGATTCAGAACAGGAGTGCATTCAGAAGCATCTTCTGGTGAGGCTGGGAAGCTGTTCACATCCCCGGAAAATTCAGTGGGAGAAAAAGTTTATGGAAGCGAGTAGGAGTTTATTCAACAGTGTCTGAGGCCTTTCAGAGCCATGAGTGAGTGTCTATAAAGGGGCAGTCAAGCATAGGCTGGGAATTATCTCTGTTGGGTGCCTACCTGTGACAGGCCCTCAAGAGCTGCTAAGAGGCTCATTCAGTGCCCAAGGGACAATGGCCAGTGGGACAAACAATTCGAAGGAGTCTATCATTCTGGTGGTGTTATCTTTAGCACTGAATAAAACCGGAGTTCCCCCTTTCTGCCTCCTAGTCAGCACCATTTTTAGGAGCCAGTGGTACTTTTCAACTCTCTTTCACTATTTTTCAACAGGTTCACAAGGGCACGAAGTGCAGTATATAAAAAGAGGATAATGACTTGACTTCAGTGCAGGAAAAGGCCCAATGAACAGAGCAGCCAAGCTTGCCGGGACTAGAATAGATGAAAGTTTGGAGAAGAGTCGAGAAGAAATGGCATTGTCTGAATGGAGAAACTCCCCGTTTTACATACAGTACTTCTGAGATGCTAAAGTAGACTTTCTGAAGTTCAAAGTTTAAAGAAGAAAGAGTCAACTTTGAACAGTTCTGAGTGAGAAACTGGAATAATGGTAGGCAGCCTTCTGAACTATTCACAGTTGTCTAGTGTGTGCCTTCACTACATGGACACTGATGCATTAGCTTTCTCCGCAGAGCTGGCTTCGTGGGAGTGTAATCCGTGCAGTCACACAGGACTTCATCCTTAAAGAGGTTCTCCTGCACAAGGTCTAACACTCTGCATAGCCATCTTAAAATTCTTAATGATTTTTGAACAGGATATGCCCGCGTTCTCAGTTTGCATCAGGCCCAGCAAATTATGCAGCCAGTCCTGGGTTAGAAAGACAAAGAGCTGTCACTTTATACAGTCCCAGACACCAGGACTTTGCTGTGTCAGAATTGTATGAGGAGTTAAGAATATAATTTACATTGTATAAACCTTCAAACTGCACAGATACATCTGTTTTTGTTTATTTGTTTTGTTTGCATTTTCACTTCATGTCTTGTTCCTGTTACAGGGAGAGAAGTGCTGCATTTTTTGTTTTTATTGCTTAATGCATGCTATTTTAAGATTTCTCAAGAAGACAGCAGTCCCTGTCCAAAACTGTGTCTGTGTTCTGTGGTTAATTCTATTCTCCATATTCTACATGGAATTCCTGATTCAGGATTCCCTCATGTGATTCCACGACCTGAGAGGCTCAGGAGGAAATGAATCCCTTATTGAAGTCAAGGCAGAGTTGGATGATCTTGGGGAGATTTTTTCCTTCATCTGCTGGGTAAGGAGAAGAACAAAAGAGAGGTCGGCTTTCCTGTCTCTCAGAGAACAGAGATCATAATGTCTGCTGTTTCATAAACCCACTCACAGTGCCCATGTTAGTGACAGCCAGAAGACGACATTCACGAAAGTAGACCAGAGATTCAGCTTAGCACTGTGGGGCAGTGTCTCCTCCATGAACTGGGATTGGAAATGTGTCATATTAAACCTGGAGTGGGACCAAGGACACACCTTAGATGATGCCTTGCTTTAAATAAAAACGATGTCTTAATGACACTTTACCCAACTGACTCTGGAAAGTAATTCCCTGCCCAAGGATGGAAGAGATACATCATGCCAAACTGTATGATGTATAAACTTTCCATCCTTTCAAGTTTTTCTAATTCTAAGAAGAAATTATGATTAACAGTAATAACGACCACAAACATAGGAAGCATACTGGGATAATGATCACAAATAGAGCTTGAAATCCTGATTCCTGCATTTCTAACTGTAACCACGGGCAATTTCCTAACTTCACTGGTCTGTAGTTGCTTCAACTCAGAAACAATGGAGATACTAAGGCCCAAGGTTTTTGTTGTGCTCAGAGTTGGCTAACGTATGCCTTAGATGGCCAAGCACTCTCCTATGTGAAAGCAGATAATGTTGTTAAAGGCAGCTCTCAGCTTTCCACACTTATTTGAACACAGAGCCCTTCCCACCTCTACCCCCTCCCTCCCATCTTCTCTTCCAGCTTCGGCCTCTCAGTCTTACTGTGCCTTGGGAGCGCATCTGGGGCCCACACCTGCAATGTCCGGGCTGCTTCCGGGAGCTGGACCCTCAGTCTCAGGCGGGTTCTGGAGGACCCACTCCCAACCCCAACACCCAGTCACCTTCGTGGGGTGATCGTCCCAATGACTGTCACTCCCTCACCACCGGAGTGTTACCTCACAGATGGAGGACCTAGCCTGTGGGAAAGAAGAGACCATGACTTATCGGAACATATGGTTTCTTAATTCAAGTTAAAATGTCTGAACCCTGTTGCATCTGGTGCCATTTTAGTTTGTTAAAAATGCCACACAAGGCTGTGACTAAAGGGGAAGAAATGGAGAAAAATACAGTTATTACACACTCAAGAGCCGGGTTTTGCGGCTCATTACCCAGTGGCCTCCGTGACTAATTAGGTTTTGTCACTGTTGCCGGGTCATTATGCCTTAATTTTTTTGCATAGTTATTCAGCCGTCACTTGAGGAAAAATGAAGTAGAGAAATACCCTTCTCTGTCTTCCCTGCTCTGAATCATTCAGGCTAAAAAACTCTCCAGGCAGAGAGTACCCGAAACTGATGAAATGATCATTTTGCCACAATGGAACAAAGAAGTGTTAGTGGATTAAAGAGGTGCTTCTTTATCTGATGGCAAAGACCTCATTGAGCTGCAGAGGCCACAATTCAGTGGGGGAGATCATTAACTTTGAAGTCAGTCATCCAAAGATAATGTTTGTCCCTTTGCTTCCTTTGTTGCCCAACTGGCCTTAGCAACATCTATTTTTTTTACTCATCCTTGAAAAACTGGGGAAAAAATGCATAATAAAATAAAGCCCGTAGGTCTTCTACCGGCCGGAGGCCTAGGTTAATTTTTGCTGGCTGCAAAGGAAATTGAAGACACCATAGTATTAGCACAGTGGGGCTTGTGTTGGGTCCGGGATAGTAAAAGGACCCATGGTGAGAGGGGAGACATTGGTGTCAATCATGGGGTGGGACACCACAATGGCCGGTAATTGGCGTGGGTCCACCTTCTACGTCTGTCCTGCTGAGCCTGCAGCCCCCAGCCCACTCTTGAGCCCCATCGCTAACAAGTAAACAATTTATCAGGGTTAGATCTCCTGCGGGTTGCCCCATCACACGCTCCATTCAGCCCTAGCACCCCCACAACCCCCGTGCCAGCCCCACCACACACACAAAAATTTACGTACACCGTGCAATTTGGGGCAGACGCACCATGTAACAACAAATTTACAACAGGCCTACCATGAAAATGGCTGTGTCAATATAGCTGCAAACTGGGGTAGCAGAGCAGCTGTGTCGGCCCAGAACTGGTGGGCCCCAGAGGGTGTCAGGAGCAGAGGGTCACAGGCATTGGATCATATCAGAGCTGATTATGACCCTTGCATCTTCGACACAAGAACTCACACAAATGTTCGCTAGAATCAATCAATGTCTTATAAGTAGCCTAGCTGTTTTAATGTCATTCTCTGGATTTGTTTATTCTGAACTTTGTTATTGAATGGGTTGTGGCTCTTCAGGAACCAGAATATTCCTAAATAATGGGCTTGCTGGAGACCCTGCTCTGGAGAGTGAAAATCCTGTGATGAGGATTTTGAAGGAATTGGCCATTGTATAGAAAACAGGGCACTAGACTCTTGGCTCTAGAAGATCTGTTGGAGACACCAGCTCTGACTCTTTCACCAGTTGCATGATCTTGCTCAAGTTCCTCAGTTCCTCACCTGATAGATGGGTTTTGCAGATTGAATGAGCTTTGTTAGAATTACATATAAAGAGGAAAGTAACTTATTAAATATCTCTTATGTGCCATGCTTTATTTCATTTAATCCTACAACAACAACAAGGAAGGGAATGTTGTCGTCTACCTTTTATAGATCAGGAAAATAAGGCTTCAAAAAGGAAAAGGAATCGGAGATACCTGAAATGAAAGTTAGAACGAAGTCTGTCTACTGACTTGTTGGCTCTGTTGTTCCATGCAATTTCGTCAGGAACAAAATACTCTTAGATAATTTTAAATACTCAATCTCATATTCAGATTGATAAGGTATAATTCTGTCTTTTGGAAGACATATCTTTAAAGGGTTGAAATGGGAAGGAAAATTTCTATGAGATGGGCAGAGCTTTAAAACTATGAGGCTTTTTTGGGCCGGGCGCGGTGGCTCAAGCCTATAATCCCAGCACTTTGGGAGGCCGAGACGGGCGGATCACGAGGTCAGGAGATCGGGACCATCCTGGCTAATACGGTGAAACCCCGTCTCTACTAAAAAAATACAAAAAACTAGCCGGACGAGGTGGTGGGCGCCTGTAGTCCCAGCTACTTGGGAGGCTGAGGCAGGAGAATGGCGTAAACCCGGGGGGCGGAGCTTGCAGTGAGCTGAGATCCGGCCACTGCACTCCAGCCTGGGCGACAGAGCGAGACTCCGTCTCAAAAAAAAAAAAAAAAAAAAACTATGAGGCTTTTTTGTTAGTTTCTCAGTTTCCACCATTCTGTTATTGCCTTTCACTGTAAGATTTTTATCCAATCCAAGACACCCTCCATTATTAGACATGCCTTTATTTTATGTGCTACTGATTTCAGAGTGCTGTTAATTATGGGATTATCCCTATTTGAGAGGTATTACAATGTAGAAAGTTGTACATTTTAGAATCAAATGTATGTACCTGGATCTCAGCATCATAAGGCTGCTGTATTTTTCCAGGTTCTTGGAAAAAGCAATGGCTTTGTTTGCTGTTTCTCATTTCTTTCTCAAGTGCCAGGGGTCTGGGCAAATCAGTACTTAGCAAGTGGCTGGGACATAGTAGCCACTGAATAAATATTGAAAGACTATATGAATGAAGCTTCTGACGTCTTTCCTGAAGGAAAGCAGAAGCTTTACTTTATGGAAGAATATTTTCTCTCCTGTCCAGGTCTCTAGGTCATGTTTACACTTGTTTATACATGTTGATACCCTCACCTTGAGGTGAAAGAGGTCTGGCCAGGTGGCCCCCCTTTAGATGTTACAGTAGAAAGTGTGGCTGATGCTGGTTTGCTCTGCGGATGGGGTCTGTGTGGGGTGGCTTGCTGAGCTCAGGGTGGAGGAAGGGAGCGGGAGTAATAATCCCCCCAGCCAGGAGTCTCAGCACCATTGTCCTCCCTTGAAGCTGAGACAAAGGAGCAATTTTATGCTAATCAGTGTACATGAAATAAGCTTTTTTATTTTTTTCTTTCTACAAATTCTACTTCTTTCACTTGGAGACACGATAAATGAGGGGAGTCTATACAGCCACATTCCTCGGCTGAGGCACACAGCCAGCAGGGCGATATCAGGAAAGTGTGCAGCAGTGGAGAACTGGACAGAGCCTGTCAGACCTGCCCATCTCTTCAACGTGAAGCCCTGCACATTTGTGGGCAGTGTTGGAGTGGGCTGTGTTTGAGGAAATGAAACTAACGTATTGCAGGGGAGAGAAAAACTTTCTCTCTACCCTCTGAAGGTTTGAGAACTGAGTCTATGAAATAAACTGAAAGTAGATAGATTAACAGGAAAAAAACATTTTAATTACATGCATAACCATGGGAGTCCCACAAAATATGAGACTCAAAGAAGGGTCAGATGATTGCAGTTTCTGTAGCATCCTGAGTTACAGAAAGAAATAGAGGCTTTGGGTTTGTGGGTTCAGAGAGTGGCAGACAGCACAAGTTATGGGAAGGTGAGGGGAGGAATTGTACAGTGAATAAAAGTTGTTATGCAGCTGAAGTCTCTCTCAGGTAATATACGTTATCTCCCAGCAGCCCTCTTCCTGATACAGATACTTCAATAATGTAGATTTCCGTTCTAGATGTAAATTTCCTTTACAGAAGGACAGTGTTTTAGAGCTACTCCTGCGTGTGCAGTTTCTTAGAATAACCAGTTCAGAACATGCCAAAGAATTGCTAAATCAAACTACATTTGGGCTTTAGAAGCCTCTGTTCAAGTCCTGTGTAACTAACTGCAACCTAACTTAGCACATAAACCAACAGAAAACCTAACTTAGAAATTTGCCTTTGTAACAACAACTGAGTCTCAGCCAATTATAGCAGCCGAATTTGAGCCTGGGGCAGGTGGCCAACTGTTCAAACTAGGTTCAGTTAAATGCAGAGATTTAACCAACTGACTATTTCTATACCTCATTTTTGTTTTCTACATGTCATTTCATTTCCTCTGACTATAACTATAACCTGCCTATGTGGTGGGGTCAAGCATTCTGAACCATTTTTCTGTTTGTTTTAGAGATGGGGTCTTGCTATGTTGCCCAGGCTGGATTGCAGTTGCTATTCACAGCCACAATCATAGCACACTGCACCCTTGAACTCCTGGGCTCAAGTGATCCTCCCACCTCAGTCTCCTGAGTAGCTGGGACTACAGGTGCACACCACCATACCTGGCTTCTGAACCATTTTTGATGTAAAATGTTGCCCAATTCTAGAATTGCAAATAGAAGTCAATTAAGATCTGTAAAAGTAGTGTGAAAAGAAAAACTTTAAACAAATTAAATTTAACAGAGTTTAATTGAGCAAAGAATTCTTGAATGAGCAGCCCCCAAACCAGAATAGGTTCAGAGCAACTCTGGTGCTGCTGTGTGGTTGGAGAGGATTTATGTATGGGAAAAGGAAAGTGACATAAAGGAAACAGAAGTGAGGTACAGAAATAGCCAGATTGGTTACACCTCAGTCTTTGCCTTATTTAAACATGGTTTAAACAGTTGGCTGCAGTTTTGCTGCAGTGTGAGAGGCAAGGGTAATCTTTCTCTGAGGTCATTTCCAGAAGACCCAATCTCTGGGTTCTAGATCATGATGGTCCTCTGCTGGTGGATCATGAAAAGCTTTCTTTACCTTGTAACAATACACTTTGGCATAATGCATTAAAACTTGCAGCATTTAGTCATATGGGAGTTTAAGAGCAGGAGATACATGAGGTTCTATTATTAGGGGCATAAGCCTACCAGTGACTATTTATAAAAGATTAACTTTTAGTTTCCACTGGAAGTAGATCTGATTGTCATCAGTCTGCAATACCTTTGACAAAGGCAATCCAGTTGATTCAATTAGCTTTACCTAATGCCATTGTATCTATAATATCTTATTTAACTGTCCTGCAATTTGTCCAGTGAAACAAGTACCTTTATTGTTAGAGATTTTTTCCAGGAATGTCCTATGAGGGAATCACACTTTCTAATAATCTATTAGCTACTGTTATAGCACCAGCCTTCTTCTATGGGAAAGCTTCTATATTGATACTTAAAAGGATATAAATCCTCTTAAATTGATATTTAAATATCCTTTTAAATATCAATTTTGTTTCTCCAATTCAGGTACATAACACTGTTTATTAAATGGGTTATCATAGGTAATTTAACTTGGATATGGAATTTACTCAAATTGTCTATCTTAACAATCAGTACTGGCTGATTTAGCACGAAAATCTGGCGAAGTATTTCCTTGGTATATAACTAATTATTGTTCTGCTTGGTTAGCAGTTTTATAAACTAGGCAGTTTCTTTATTAGAGTTCCAGGAATTCTTACCCAGTCCAAATGATATGATCCTAAAGTTATCAAAAACGTCTATTCAGCAGTGCTTCTCAGGGTCCTTTCCATCCTTTCCATGAACTTCCTTGAAGACACAACACTCTAGGATTTTACTTGCTTGCAAAGAACTTTCAGGAAATGCATCAGAATTCGGCAATTAACTGTGGAAATGTCTTAGAATAGTCATGGTTAAAGACACAGTTGACAAGAAAATTTGGTTATTTCTGTGGCCTACAATAATTTAACATAATAACCATAGTTGTGACTGGTAACATATAAAGACCTACTAGAATTTTAGGAATGTCATGCAATTTTGAAACATGTGTTAATAACATATTCATAAAAATGTAACTTGAAGAAGGTTAAACATCATTTGTTATTTGACAAGGTTTCCCATATAATTTAACGTATCTAATAAGCCTATTTATTATCTCTTTTAGATGCTGCAGGGGCCCTCCGTTGGTTAGTTTGAGGTGAAAAGTCTTAATTCTGGTTTTGAAATTTGGTTTTTGGAAGCCTGTAAAATATACCAAAAGTTTAAAACACTTAATCAAAACAGAGGCTGGGGTGGTGGCTCACGCCTGTAATCCTGGCACTTTGGGAGGCTGAAGCAGGTGGATCATTTGAGGTCAGGAGTTGGAGACCAGCCTGACCCACATTGTGAAACCTTATCTCTACTGAAAATAGAAAAATTAGCTGGGCATGGTGCACACCTGTAGTCCCAGCTACTCAGGAGGCTGAGGCAGGAGAATCACTTGAGCGCAGAAGGTGGAGATTGTAGTGAGCTGAGATTGCACCACTGTACTCCAGCCTGCGTGACAGGAGTGAAACCCTTTCTCAAAAAAAAATTAAAAAAAAGAATCACAGGTCACTGTAAAATAAAAGTCATTCACTTAGCCAAAGACATAATCAATGATTTAAAAAAAAAATAAAGCAAAAACCTTTATTCTTTGATAAAGAGGAGACTCAGTTTTCCAAAAAAATCAAAGACCAAAGACTTAATAAAAACAGTATGAGATGGAATCTCCCCCTTCCCTCCTTTTTTGTGGTTTATACAAATATGAATGAAAGTATTTCACTGTCTCTTCTTAATACTACATAAACTTTTTTAAAAGTAAAAACCAAATTTTACTTTTGTATTAATGTGTTATTAATACTGAAGCTAATTTTAATAAAACCTTATAAATATATCATCCAATCTCAGTCAACTTTTTTTTTTTTCCCCAGAGAGTTTAGGTAATTGTTTGTTGTCCCAATTGTACTCTGGCTGAATTGTAACTCAACTTCATGACTGAATAAATCTTGCACTTCTTCTTCTTTTTTTTAAAAATTATACTTTAAGTTCTAGGGTACATGTGCACAATGTGCAGGTTTGTTACATATGTATACATGTGCCATGTTGGTGTGCTGCACCCATTAACTCGTCATTTACATTAGGTATATCTCCTAATGCTGTCCCTCCCCCCACCCCCTCCCCACAATAGGCCGCGGTGCGTGATGTTCCCCTTCCTGTGTCCAAGTGATCTCATTGTTCAGTTCCCACCTATGAGTGAGAACATACGGTGTTTGGTTTTCTGTTCTTGCAATAGTTTGCTGAGAATGATGGTTTCCAGCTGCATCCATGTCCCCACAAAGGACATGAACTCATCCTTTTTTATGGCTGCATAGTATTTCATGGTGCATATGTGCCACATTTTCTTAATCCATTCTGTCACTGATGGACATTTGGGTTGATTCCAAGTCTTTGCTATTCTGAATAGTGCTGCAGTAAACATACATGTGCATGTGTCTTTATAGCAACATGATTTATAATCCTTTGGGTATATACCCAGTAATGGGATGGCTGGGTCAAATGGTATTTCTAGTCCTAGATCCTTGAGGAATCACCAACTGTTTTCCACAATGGTTGAACTAGTTTACAATCCCACCAACAGTGTAAAAGTGGTCATATTTCTCCACATCCTCTCCAGCACCTGTTGTTTCCTGACTTTTTAATGATTACCATTCTAACTGGTGTGAGATGGTATCTCATTGTGGTTTTGATTTGCATTTCTCTGATGGCGGGTGATGATGAGCATTTTTTCATGTGTCTGTTGGCTGTATGAATGTCTTCTTTTGAGAAGTGTCTGTTCATATCCTTTGCCCACTTTTTGATGGGGTTGTTTGTTTTATTCTTGTAAATTTGTTTGAGTTCTTTGTAGGTTCTGGATATCAGCCCTTTGTCAGATAAGTAGATTGCAAAAATTTTCTCCCATTCTGTAGGTTACCTGTTCACTCTGATGGTAGTTTCTTTTGCTGTGCAGAAGCTCTTTAGTTTAATTAGATCCCATCAGTCAGCTTTTAACCACATAAGATTTTCATAAACCTGTTATAATTTCTTACAAGATTTTTCTTTTTTAAGCTTTTTATATTTTAGTTTTATTTATATATTTTTATTTTTGAAATTAAAAATTACCTTTAAATAACTTTTAAACTGGACAAAATTATTTTTTAACAAACACACATTTTTATTCCTTTACAACTTTCCTCACCAAAAACATATTTTATTTTTATGTACTTTGTGTACAGAATTTTAAAGTATCTAGTAGTTTGAATTACATCTATTAACTGCAATTTTAACTCTAGAAACCCAAATTTCTAGTGAAAACCTAGGATTTAAGTTTGAATTATTTTATATTATTATTTATAGATAAAAACCATGTTACATATTTTTAAAAAGACATGCTTTCTCAATTTTTTTTATTAACAAATCTAAATATATTTAGCTTTTGTATACTACATAAAAATAAAATGCCAAAGTATATACACTTAAACGTATGTTTAATAATGAATGTTTCAGCCAGGCACGGTGGCTCATGCCTGTAATCCCACATTTTGGGAAGCAGAGGGAGGTGGATCATTTGAGGTGAGGAGTTTGAGACCAGCCTGATCAACATGGTGAAATCTCATCTCTACTAAATACAAAAAAAATTAGCCAGATGTGGTGGTGCATGCCTGTAATCTCAGCTACTCTGGAAGCTGAGGCAGGAGAATCGTTTGAACCTGGGAGACTAAGGTTGCACAGAGCCAAGATTGCACCACTGCACTCCAGCCTGGGCAACAGAGTGAAACTCTGTCTCAAAAAATAATGTAATAATTGTTCAGTATTTTAACTTAGAAATGACTCAAACACTATATGATTATTACTTAATTTAATTTATTAAATTATTAATTTAACATGACTAAGATTTTAAGTTACTAAAGAGTTTTGAAACCATGACATAGATCACCTCCCTAATGTCTTTCCCAGTTTTCCTCGGTCCCAAGTAACCACATGGCACCCAGAAGAGCTCCCTTCTATGTCCTGAATTTACACTCCAGATATAGAGTTCAGGACAGAGAACACAGTGGTGAAGAGGATGCTTGGAGGATCCAACCAATCCCAAAATGGCCAGGAGGCAAAGCTGGACCAGGGAGGATAGGGCCATATGGGGCTTGGTTCTGCCTTGCAGCTGGTGATCCAACTGTTGAGACTATCTCCCTAGGCCTCTGCATAGTCACCTGTCCAGACTTCAAAAATCTAGAGGCTCAAACCTAAGACAAGCTCACAGTAAGATGTGTGCAAGGCTTTAGGAGAGCCTAGCCCAACTCTTACAGCTTTAGCTCACAGACAAGTCAACAAGTGTCACAAATATTATAGAAATATCAGTTTTATGACCTCAAAACATGTAGCTGAGACAGAATAAACCTGTCTGACCAGTAGACTCAGGTAAAAATGTCTCAGTTATGCTTAACTGACAATTTTGAAGCCTTTTATATTTTATTTTGCTAACAATTTGAAAACTAGCCTCATTTACCAACGATTATCACATACATATAACATATATAGATGTATAGATATACAGACACACCAACAATGATTTTTGAATGGATTTCTTAAAGTACAGTGTTGTTTATTTGGAACATTCCACTATAATTTTAAATTAGCTTTAGTAAGATTTTGCCATTTTATAAGCATTTACTACTTTCAGGGTCTAATACTTATATGTGTATAGGTAGATGTAGCCAGAAGATGGAGTACTCAGTTTTTCAGAAACTAAAAATCCCATTTTTACATTGAATCTTGGCTTTGACTCTTGGATCCCCTTTTGATCAACTTAGTCAATGATTTTTTTTCCCTACCTATAGCATGCAGCAAAAGGAAAAAAAGGGGATAGAACACAAACATCTCTGCAAATTTTTGAAAGCTGAAGTCCACATCTCCTGCAGTACTGACATTTGCTGCCAGTTTCTGTCTATAACCCAGTCAGACATCTAAACCCTCTATCTGGATCCAGGCCAGTTAATTATCAGATTCGATCAAATCCTGGACCCAGTCCAGTTTCAGTCTTGACTTCTGAACCAAGTTTGGATGAAAAATTTGCTCAAACAAACTTGGATAGCCCAAAACACAAAGCCATGGAGCTTCAGAATCCAAGAGAGAACTTATCCATGATCTCCAGTTGCCATGAGAGAGCAGTGGACACAAGAGGCCTGGCATGTACATCATTTGGCCACTTGATGCTTTTGGGGGTCACTGAAAGCTCTACTTCTAACAGTACTTCTGACACCACCTGTTAAAAAACAAACAAAGAAACAAAAAACAAACTTAAATTGAATTTAACAGTTTCATTGAGCAAAGGATTCATGAATTTGGTAGCCTGTCTCCCTGAATCAGAGTGACTTTTGCACTGCCATGTGGTTGGAAAGGATTTATAGACAGAAAAAGGAAAGTGACATACAGAAAACAGAAGTGAGATATAGGCTAGGTGTGGTGGCTCACTCCTGTAATCCCAGCACTTTAGGAGACCAAGGTGGGCAGATCACCTGAGGTCAGGAGTTCAAAACCAACTTGGCCAACATGGTAAACACCATCTCTACTGAAAATACAAAAATTAGCCAGGTGTGGTGGTTCATGTCTGTAGTCCCAGCTACTCGGGAGGCTGAGGCAGGAGAATCGCTTGAACCTAGGAGGCGTGTGTTGCAGTGAGCCAAGATCGTGCCACTGCACACCAGCTTGGGCCCCAGAGTGAGACTCCGTCTCCAAAATAAATAAATAAATAAACAAACAAACAAGTGGCTGCTAGGCTCTCCTAAAGCCTTGCACACATGTTACTTACAGAAACAGCCAGATTGGTTACAGCTCAACATCTCCCTTATTTGAACACAGCTCGAACAGTTGGCCACCTGTGACTGCCCAAAACTTGGTGATTGGTATAAGTATAGGTGACACTCTGTTTACACATCCAGTTAGGTTACAGTTCACTATATATGGGTAAATCTCTAGGCAAAACTTAAAACATGTAAGGAGACAGCTTTAGGCTAAACTTAATTTAATGATAGATTTGTTGTAATTTTGTCTTTTAACAGAAGTATATTTTGGGGTGGCATATTCTGATCTTCTATAGTCAAATTCTGGGGTGGTGTGTCCTGAACCCACCAATACTCACCTATTTGAGGAGAGGATGATCCATATGGAGGGTACAGGGAAAACTGACTCCAGAATCAGGGGCAAAGGCAAATAAAAGAGCCTTCATTAACCAGACCTACCCAATGCAACTATAGGTGAATGCTTCCAGAATAAGGCAAAACACACATACTCTGGTGAGCATTTTCAGTCCTTCACTAGGTATCCCCAACCTCCTTAGATTTCCTACAAGCCTCCTAGGCCCTGTGCTCCTGCCAAGCAGGCTATGATCTCACTAGATTCCATGCTGTTGACTTTGCTATCACTGTGTTTGGCCTTTTCATTCATTAATGTGATGTTTCCCTTCTTTCAACTCTTAGAGTTTGTTTTTTTCACTGTGCCTTATGCTATGGTCATTTTGTGCCACTTCATTTATAGAGTTTAGAATTTCCCAATAGTTGCAATAACCCCATGGCCTGCAAAGGACTACATCAGGGAACTGGAACCCCGGCTAGGTGAGACACTAGGAGGACAGATACAGATGTAGACACTTAGAAGTACAGTTCACCAGCTGAACACAGAACAATTTTTATAACTTTCTTAATAAAGAGCATACTTCATGTTTATACATTTTTGTTTTTACAGTTATGTTTATACACTTTTTAATGTAATATTTTTACATTAATGTTTATACATTTTTATATATAGCTCTATTCTTAGTTTCTTGTTCTCCATAGCGGTTGCACTAATTTACACTCCCACCAACAGTGTACAAGGGTTCCCTTTTCTCCTCATCCACACCAGCATTTGTTATTGCCTGTCTTTTGGATAAAAGCCATTTTAACTGGGATGTGAAGATATCTCATTGTCGTTTTGATTTGCATTTCTCTGATAATCAGTGATGTTGAGCACCTTTTCAAGTATCTGTTTGCTATTCATATGTCTTTTGAGAAATATCTATTCAGATGTTTTGCCCATTTTTAATTGGATTATTAGATTTTTTTTTCCTATAGAGTTGTTTGACCTCCTTCTTTGTTCTGATTATTAATCTCTTGTCAGATGGGTAGTTTGCAGATATTTTCTTCTATTCTGTGGGTCATCTCTTCACTTTGTTGATTGTTTCCTTTGCTGTGCAGGAGCTTTTTAACTTGATGTGATCCCATTTGTCCATTTTTGCTGTGGATGCCTGTGTTTGTGGGTTACTACTCAAGAAATTATTGCCCACTCCCAAGTCCTGCAGAGTTCCCCAAAGTTTTTTTATTAGTAGTTTTATTGTCTGAGGTCTTAGATTTAAGTCTTTAATTTATTTGGATTTGAATTTTGTATATAGTGACAGAAAGGGGTCTAGTTACCTATGTGCAACAAGAACATTCCCATAGTCATAGCAGGAGAGAGGCAAGTGTTGACAGAAAAAAATGAACTGTAACATATTTTAAAGAAGTTTATTCTGAGCTAATATGAGTGACCACAGCCCAGGGAAAACACAAATCCAAGAAGCCTCACGTAAGCAGTCCCAAGGTGGTTGGATTATAGTTGCTTTTATACACTTTAGGGAGGCAAGAGTTACAGGCAAAGACAAATCAGTACACGGATGGTATATATTGGTGTGACCCCAAAAGGCAGGATATCTTGAAGTGAGGGCTTACAGATTAAGGTAGATTCAGACATTTTTTAATTTACAATTAGTTAAAGGAGTAAGCCTCTGTCTAAAACTTGGAGTCAGCAGAAAGGGTTGTTTTAAGTAAAGATAAGGATCCTATGTAAGAATATTGATGACCTACAGGCATCAGTTTAACCCTTGCCTCGAATGGCCTCAGGTCATGTATACTTTGGTATCTTATTGCCACAAAGAATCTGTTCTGTCAGTCTTATGATCTCTATTTTAATATTGATGCTGGTCAGTGTGTCTAAACTCCAAGAGGAAGAGGGTATAATGAGGCGTGTTCAACCTCCCTTCCAGTCGTGGCCAGGAATTCAGTTTTTATTTTTTTATTGGGTGCCCTTGGCTAAGAAGGGATCCCTTCAATCCGTAGGGGGCTTAGGATTTTATTTTTAGTTTACATGAGCATCTTTCCCTAGTAGTCATATATCCCTGAGCTTTATTTAGCCTCTCATTTTACCTCTTAGAACTTCAGTTTTCTCATCTAAAACAGGAATAATAATACCAGCCAAAGCTAACACAATGTAAAATTATTGTGAGGCTCAAGTGAAATGTAAATTGTCATTTTCTCATCATGTCTCTGTCTGTCTACCAACTGTCTCTAGATTCTCAGAATCACAAGTTAATTGATGACTGAAGCTCTATAAGCCCTGAAAATGAGAAAATAGGCTTAATCTCCAATTTAGACTCTCTATGACACCTAAATGTGGTGAAAAATGAAATTAAGTGGAATATCTGTTTTGCTCATGCGGGACTTGATACTCATATATTTCAAAACATCCTGATGTGTTTTTGATTTTTTTCCCCCCAGATTTCAGCTGAATGCTGAATAGGCCTGGTCTGAGCTTTGGTTTGGAAATTAAGCCCTACTAATTAACATTTGCCTAATCCCCTCTGTGGTTCCAGGGTTGTGTTTTCAAAAAAAGTGAAAAACAGCTAATTAATAGTGCTTTGATATGAGATTCCAGACATCCAGAGTTTTCCCCCTATCTCAGAATCTTTGGTGGTGCAGAGACAAAGCACTTAAGAGATTAATGTTTCAATACCATGTTTCACCCTTTGTTGTGCAAAAGGGAAGGTTTTGATTCTTTTACCAAGGATGGAAACCTCTTTCCTCAGGAAAGGCACTCAACCAAGACCACCTCTCATTGCATTAATTTGAACAATTTTACTTTGGACAGTCTCCTTTTTGCAATTTTTAAAAGTAGAACAAAGTCGTTTTGAAATTGATATTTCCTTTTTATGCAGTTTGTTACTTGCTCGTTGGATCCATGTCCTTAATCCATCAAAATAGACAAAGTGATTCCCCACTCAATTGACTCATGGAATTTGTAATAACAAATTAAGTATTTGAAGTGAGCCAGCTTTGGAAAAGGAATTCTAAAATAGTTAAGCCATAAACTATAGTGTATACATGAAGTTTTCATTTGTGAATTTGTATCTTTATGTATTTGTGAAATTAAGTCAACAAACATGTATTGAAAACTTTCCGTCTGATAGGTACTAAGTGAATAAAATATAGTCCTTGCCATTAAGGAGAGTTTTTACATGCTGAATACAGACTGTTCTCTTACTTCCCCACTCCTTTTTTTTTCTAACTGCTTCATTTTTTTCTCTCTGAATCTCATCAGTGTTGTCTCAACAGTGAAACAAACCCAGCCTGTGTTAGCGGGGCTCAAGACTGAAGTACCAAAGATTAGCTAACCTGCTGATGTGATTACTTACCGTGAGGGAGAAAAAGTAACAAGCATTGGTGTTTCTGGATTCATTCATCTATAAGAAAAGTTCTTTCCCGGCAATGCAAAGATGAAAACATTTATAATATCTCAGTGTATCAAATATTAATGGCATAAATTCATACAAATGTTTTTCTGTTTAACTCAACTGATATTTATTGAGTGCCTACTAGCTCTTGAGTGATTACAATTGCATAGTTTTATTGTTTTCTTCTTTCACAAAGGCAGTGGACATCGAGTGAAGAATAACACATATAGTTCATGCCAGCATACCTGGATATCCAGCCTACACAACACTAATCATATGTATATTTGGAAGGCATTGCGCATAATTTATTTCATATTGGCAGTATGTCTGGATTATTGATTTGTTTATTTTTTGAATCAGATAAGCAAAACAAAAAGTAAAACAAAACAATAACAAAAATAAACAACAAAAGAAGGGTGATTTTGTGATTCAAAAATTGTAATGTGCCCTGGAAGCCATTCTGCCCTAAGAACGCTGCTACAAATGTGATATTGATGATATATTCATTATGTGGTTTCCAATGTTGCTAAAATGCCTGCCTCTGGGTATCTGTTCCCTATGTAATTGATCTTTAAAATCCTTCCATTGTGAAAATTATATAGTTCTATTTCTGTTCAATTATCAAGTTAAAATGAAGAACTACTTTATTGTGGAACTGCATTTGTAAGGGAAAAATCTTAATTTTGACATTTGATACTACAGAGTCTACTGCAGTAATTGGTTAATTTCTTCTCCTGGTGACAATGGCAGTGTGACCTTCCAATTAAGGGCCATTCATTCCGGTTCTTACAGCAAATTGATATTGTTATCACAGAATTAAAATGTTGTGTTCTTATGTTTTCTACTACCTCCTCCTGCCTGTCTACAAATGCCTAGACCGTCTGGATTTCATAAACTTTCTTGAAGCTCTTTCCATGACTAAGAATTGTAGTCCCTATTGCAATTGCATCCAAGGAACATCTGCTCAGAGAAGCCAGTCAATATTGTGGAAAAGTTCAAAGAATGTAGATCATTACTAGTGTCAGCTTTACAAACAGGAGGTAATGGCATTAAAGGGAATGGTCATAATACCCAACAATAGTAACCTCATTAACCAGTGATTTATCATGATGAAAAGACCTGTTTAACCTTTGGTCTCCACAAGCTTTCTCCTTTTAACAAAAAGGTCTATTATTTCGACTTGTCAGGAGATAATTTGTGAGTTGTTAAAGGACAGATTCAATTACTCTTAAGACAATTATATGGAAACTGTACTCACTGCAAGGTGCCTACACAACAATTTTTGTTTTCCTCAGTCATCTTCCTGGAAACAACAAAAAAAACATGAGTTTGGTGACTTTTGTCCCAAAAGCAATTGTAATTGTGCCGTCTTATGGCCCTGCTGTCAGTGTTTGATTACAAATTTGGCTTTCTTTGAAACTTCTAAGGGAGTTTTGAGTTAAATGAGTTCATTGGCATTTAAGGCAATGTGTCAAGCTCCTCTGTCAATTCTATTACCAGTGATGAGGGACTGTTGCAGTATCTATTACCAGTGATGAAGGACTATTGCAGTATCTATTACCAGTGATGAAGGACTATTGCAGTATCTATTACCAGTGATGAAGGACTATTGCAGTATCTATTACCAGTGATGAGGGACTACTGCAGTATCAACTGAATCGCACACTATGGGGGAATACAATAATAGGTCAGGCAGTGTTCTGCGTTCCATAAGCTTGTGGACTTCTGTTAGGATGTTCTCGCAGCTTGTACCTTTTAGAGCTCTTTTAAGAGTTTATAAAAGACTGCATTTTTGCAGGTCTCCTGGTTGGGTCTGGCAATGGCTGGGAAACTACTTCTCTCATGCTAAGGAATCTGATCTCAAATAACATCAGAAGAATAGGAGAAAAAATAGAAAACACTTTATATTTTGGGTTGGTCAGATTGCTTGGAATTATTGACTCTCCTGAGTCTCTCTGGTCCAAACTGAGGAAGGATAGAAACTATAACATCTGTGCCACTCCAGATTCTTTAGAGCAGAAACTGTCAATTGTGACAAATGGAACCCAATTGTACAGAGGCTTTTGTGAGGTAGACAAACGTCTATCAGGGTCTCAACAAACCACCAAACTCAGTTCGCTTGGGCCTTCTCTCTAATTTACACCCTGGATCCCTGAGGTGAGAGACCCTGCCATTTGATCATCTGACCACAGTAAATAAGACCAACTGGAGGACTTTTAACTGAACGGAGTTTAGAAAGAATCCAGCTTCCTGAATGTGATGACAGGCATTGAAGTTGCTTGCTGGCATGGTTTTATTACTGACACAGGGGTATAAGAGATGTTTGAAATAAGGTCATCCTTCATAAGACTTGAATTCAGGGGTAAACCTGAGCCCCAGATTTTGGTTGTAAGTTAAATCTTTTATGCTATCTTTAAGAAAACGTGTTGCTTTTATTTATGTCATCCAAATATCAAATATCTTGCATATTGCTTTGAATAGTTTCAAGCTGTCACCCTGCCTCAGCCTCCTGAGTAGCTGGAATTACAGGCATGAGCTACCACACGTGGCCTGAATTTTTATTCTTTTTTTTTTTTTTTTCAAGCAAATGAATACTTTTATTAACATGGTAAGTTTTTTTGTTTGTTTTTAACAGGGTAGGGTTTTGACCTCAAATATTTGTTAGGTCTGCTACTCAAATGAACTTATAGCTGGACAACGTATGAACCTTGAAGATGCCTCTTCCAGTCCAGTTTAGGGTCCAATGCAGACAATTCCATACTCTCATCCCTGAGCCCCTCAAGGGTCTCTGCAAATCTTTCATTTTATGCCAAGTCCCCTAAAACTCAGCAGGGTATTACATCAACTTGTATAGAATATCAAGATCTTATCTTCTATTTTAGGTTCCATGTCAAGTAAAGCTGAGTTAGGGTGTCCAAACAAACTCACCGGACAGGTTACATAAGATAGTGTACCACATAAAATTTAAACTTTGAACAAAATACATCTCTCCTCCTTTGGTCTCACACAGAAATTAAGTCTCCAAATACAGACAATACTATCCATTCTCCAGCTCTTCTCCAGATTCACGAGTCCCAGCCAGGTCGGCCCATCTGTACTCCCCGTTGAAGTCTGGTCCTTTCTTCAGTAGTTGCTGCATGGAGTCGTCTTCCAGAATTAATGCAGCTCCTTCAGCACCTCCAGAGCTGGAGAACTCCAACTGTGAGTCCCATGTGTCACACACAGACCCAAAGTTCCAGGGAGCTATCAGGTCACACAAGAAAGAGCAAAGCACCTCAAAAATTTAGAAATAACCACCAAAGCCTGGGAACAAATGTGACTGCTGCAAGAGTTTACAATCTAGGCCCTAATTCCTGTATGTGAGAGCATTCTCAAACAAAATTACTTTCCAAACAAAAACACGTAACAATCGAAACTCATATTGAGGTCATCAGCCACAGACCATAGCAGAAAACGTAGTGTTAAGTGAGACAGAACATAGACAGAGGAAAAAAGAGAAAACCAAAGGCTCTCTGGTTTCGGTTTCTCCAGGGTGTCAGCCAATCTCCACCAGTTGACCAGAATGCATTGGCTGTAAACCGCCGACCGCGCTCACGACGACTCGCTCTTCTCTATCCGCCGGAATTTTTATTCTTAAAGACTGATTTCAGATGCTTATTCTAGTACTTTCTTGAGGAACACCATTACCCACTATCTGAGTTTAGCTGCTTGCAACATTTTTTATTTTTGTTTTAAAAAATTATATTTTCCAGAAACCCAGTAAGTTATTTCTGATTTCATTAGGTGAGAAAGAGTGAATAATATCCAGTTTTAATAAATATTTTTACCTGATTATATTATTACATGGATTTAATTAAAAGAAAGAAATTTAGAGTCTTGAAAGACCTCCAGATCTAAGTAATTAAACAAAATAATAGTGAAGGAGGAGAAGGACCTCACAGAAAATCCATTCTTAAACTGCCATTACTAGGTTAATCAGCTTATTTTTGAGTGCTATATACTTTCTCGCTTCCACAGAAGTTCAGAGGCACCTTACATAAAGGTGCAAGACAGATAAAGAGAAACATCACGGGATAGGAAGGGTTAAGTAATTGTGAACCAGAGAAAAGTGTTTGGCTTAAACCAAAAGGGGATATGTGGTAAATCATGTATCTCTCATTTTATGTTAAATGTAGTTATATGGGTTTATGAGGAAAGTAAGACCTTTTCCTGAAAAAACATTCTAGAAGGATGTTCTTGATAAATGGTTGGGTTTTAAACTATTTGCTCCAGAAATGAAAAGCCTTCAGATCATTATTTCTTAAGGTCCAGGGTTTCACATTTTAGCAAAAGAAAAGCCTGGAAATTAGATCTCTGCATAAACCTTGCATTCCAATATTTGAAAATATCAACAAGCTACAGGAAATTAATGCCATGTCTATTATCTTACTTCAAAAAATCTCTAAATGTAAGTATTTTTATGTTACATAAATACATAAAATTGTAAGCTAAAAAGCTAAGACAATGGAAGAAACGATGGTGTATCAGAATCAAGCTAATTATCTGATTGACTGTGACTGTTTTGCAGACAGTGGTTCAGTCCTTTAGGAGTGAAGGTCCTACCCTGCTGGGATAACAGTTTCAAGTGGGCAGTGAAGTAGGGGTTGGGCACGGTGGCTCATGCCTATAATCCTAGCACTTTGGGAGGCTAAGGTGGGAGAATCACTTGAGGCCAGGAATTTGAGACCAGCCTGGCCAACATGGTGAAACCCTGTTTGTACTAAAAATACAAATATTGGTCGGGCATGGTGGCACATGCCTGTAATCTCAGCTACTTGGGAGGTGGAGGCTGCAGTGAGCCAAGATAGCACCACTGCACACTCCAGCCTGGGCAACAAGAGCGAAACTCCGTCCAAAACAAACAAACAAACAAACAAACAAACAAACAAAAATCCTTACCTAATAGGAATAAAAATCTTGAGGAATTTGGGGTTTGGATATTTGGATGAAATAAATGCTTAGTTTTCTGAAATTTAAGGAAGAAGCTGTTAATTTTCATGATGTGGGTATAAAACCTCTCTAGCATTTCTGGCACCACTTTATTACACAAGAAGGAAAACACAATTGAATGTTTCATGATAGTTATAGATCTTTCTGACCTTGGGACCGTCATTTTGAGAGCAATTCTTATTATAAGGTAAGCTTAAATCCTTGTGGGCACAGATGACCTTGTTCATCTTCCCTACTATAGGGCTGGGCAGAGACCTTATGCAGCCCAGTCACCTGTAACTGTTTGCTAGTTTAGAAGGAAGTGGCCAAAATTGGCAAAAATGACTAGTGGAAAGAGACTTCTCTGTGCACTGGCCCTGGCAACCACCCTTGAGCACTGTTTGTTTCTTAGGAACGAAAGTTAGGATTTTAAAACTGGAAGGAACTTCATGTTGAAGTTTGATGTGGCCAATCACACTCTCTTTCCTCCAGTTTCAGAAAACGTTGAGAATTAGCTACAGATTGCCAATAGAGCTATATTGGAGAATTTATCTTGTATTTTAAACCATTGGAATTTCTAAAATTGTTACCTTATAGAGAGGAGATTGGGTCTGAAGAATGGACAGTCAATCCAATTGCAAGGGAAATAACTAACACACAAACTCTCTCTCTCTCTCTCATGCACACACACACACATACACATTCACACGAACCTCTAGACTTGTCTCTAGAATAATGCTTCTAGGACTTCTAGAAGCTATCTATATCGAAGGACTAGATTTTTAAAATTTCCAATCCATAGCATACCTATAAATTTTCCAAATGCAGTAAGTATGAATTACTAGACAAATGAAGAAAGAAAAGACATGTAGAACACAAATGTTAATGTTTATTATATTAAACATATATAAAATTATATTTCAATTAATATAATAAAATAAGAGCTGCATGCAGTGGTATGCACCTGTGGTCACAGCGACTCAGACGGCTAAGGCGGGAGGATTACATGAGCCTAGGAGTTCGCGGCCAGCTGAGCCACATAGACTCCCATCACTAAACAAACAAAAACCAAATCACATAGATCAAAGAATTACAAAGCTGTATATACATTTCATTGTAAATGTGCATATAGGCAATTAAAATGTAAAATTACTATTATACTCACAACTTTTTGCCTCTTGTAAATCAGAACAAAATTTAAAATTATGAGTAAAAGAGCAATTCCCCACATTTAACACCTATTGCATGCTTTGCATGAACATTATGTATATCTATGTTATCTTTATAAGTCAGGTTTTTGGAGGTATAACTTATGTTTATTATAATTTATATTATAATTTGCCAGCAAATCCACCCCTTTTAGGTGCACAGTTTGACAAGTACAAATACATAAACTCATGTAACCCAATCAAGATATTCAGGATATTTCAACATCCCAGAAATTTTCATTGTGCCCTCTTGCAATTAAACCATTTTCACTACTCCTAGCCTCTGGCAACCAGATCTAATTTCTGATAGTATGATTTTTTTCTTTCCCCAAATGACATATAAGTGGAACCAAATACGATGAAGCTATTTGTGTCTGGCTTTTTTCATTTGCCATGATGCTTTTAAGAATTAGCCATGTTGTTGCATGTATCCATAGTTCATTAGTTTTCATTGCTGAGAAATATGTCATTTGTATGGGGTATAATACAATCTGTTTATTGTGTCTATAGTTTTGGACAATTACGAATACAACTGCTGTAAACATTCACATATTTTGTGTGGACAAATTTTTTTGTAGCTCTTGAGTGAGCTCTGAGAATAATTTACATCTTCGTAACAATCAGCCTTATTGAGAGACAAGCAGGGTCTTGTCATTTACTCATGTTTTCACTTATGTTCTTCAGTAAAGTTTTTTTGTTTTGTTTTGTTTTGTTTCTTGAGACAGAGTCTCACTTTGTCGCCCAGGCTGGAGTGCTGTGGTGCAATCTCTGCTCACTGCAACCTCTGCCTCCCGGTTCAAGCGATTCTTCTGCCTCAGCCTCCCAAGTAGCTGGGATTACAGGCATGCACCACCACGTCCGGCTAATTTTTGTGTTTTTAGTAGAGACGGGTTTTTACCGTGTTGGTCAGGTAGTTTCAAACTCCTGACCTCCTGACCTCAAATGATCTGCCTGCCTGGGCCTCCCAAAGTACTAGGATTACAGGTGTGAGCCACTGCGTCCAGCCAAATTTTATAGCTCTTTAATAGGTTCTCTATGTTTTGGGTTATGCAAAGAATTATGTCGTTGTTGTTGTTGTTATTTTTACTGCTGGCACCTGTTTTTTCATTATATTTTCCAACTGATTACTATTTTTCTGTGATATTGTATTTATAGATTTTTATTTAAAACTAGAAAAATAAGTATTCTAATTAGTTTCAAAAGTATTTGAGCTTATTTTGGGGGGGAGGTTTCCAAATAGATAGTTATATAATCTGTAAATAATTATAAAATAGGTAGTTATATAATCTGTAAATAATTATAACTTTATCTCTACTTTTCTGATTTTTATACCTCATTTCTTTGATATTTCATTATTTAGAAGGATTTTGGCTGATAATTTTAGGCATTTCCTCATAACATTACATTTTAGTTACATTATTACTTTTTTTATTTATTGAGGCATTTTAAAATCAGGAATAGATGCCAATAGATTACCTTATGTTGAACATTTAAAAAATTCTGAAGGCCAGGTGTGGTGGCTCACACCTGTAATCCCAACACTTTGGGAGGCCGAGGCAGGCAGATCATCTGAGGTTGGGAGTTCAAGACCAGCCTGACCAATATGAAGAAACACAGTGTCTACTAAAAATACAAAATTAGCCAGGCGTGGTGGTGCATGCCTATAATCCCAGCTACTCAGGAGGCTGAGGCAGGAGAATCACTTGACCCTGGGAGGTGGAGTTTGTGGTGAGCCGAGATCGTGCCATTGCACTCCAACCTGGGCAACAAGAGCAAGACTCCATCTCAAAAAAAAAAAAAAAAATTCTGAATAAACTCTATTTGGCTGTACTACATAATTATTTTAAAATAATGCTCAAATAGGTTTGCTAATATTTCATTTGATATATTTTTATCTATAATTATAATTCTGGAGTTTAATTGATATCATTGTTAAGGTATGTTATCAATTTTGGGCTATTCTCAGCTGAGAAACTGGGAAACTCTTCATCCTTTTCTATTGTCTAGAAAACTTTAACTTAATAAGCATACTTGTTGCTTAAAAGATGGGCTTCACTCATCTATATGCTGGTTTTCTTTCAAGACTTTTACAAACATATCAGCCAAAATATTTTTTTAAATCAGATTTATTGATTCAAGTACTTGGAATGGAAAACATCAGGTTTATTGAGTTATGATTTAAATAGAGTGAAATTTACCCTCTTTTCATATATACTTCAGTGAGTTTTGCTACATATGTGCAGTCAGGTAGCCACCAAACAATTAAGATATAAAATAATCCAATATTCCCCCAAGAGTTATTTCAGGGTACCCCTTGGTAACTCTGAGCCTGTTCCTGTAGTTTTTCCTTTTTTTGTAACGTCATGTAAATGGAGCCACACAGTTTGGTTCCACAGTCTTTTGTATCTGACTTTTTTGACTTAGCATAATGCTTTTCAGAATCATACATGTTATTACACGTATCAGTAGTTTATTTCTTCTCATTATTGAGTGGTATTTCATTGTATGGATGTAGCAAAATGCATTTATCTGTTTACCAGTTAATGGACATTTGGGTTACTTTCAGTCTTGGGCAATTATGAATAAAGTTACTATAAACATTTATGAACAGATTTTGTCTCTCTATATATTTTCATTCTTCTTGGATAAATGTCTAAAAGTAGAATAGCTAGTTCATATGGTAAGGGTATTTTTAAGTTTATAAGAAATTGTCAAACTGTTTTCTAAATGACTATTTTACATTTTCACCAACATTATATGAGAGTTCAAATTGCTCTACATCCTCACTAGTATTTGGAGTTATTTGTTTTTTCTTTCTTTTTTTCTTTTAACCATTCTAATAAGTGTGTAGTAATATCTCACTGTAGTTTTAATTTGTATTTCCCTAATCACTAAAAATGTTAGCATGTTTGCAAGTACTTATTGGCCATCCAAATCTCTTCTTTGATAACGTCTATTTAAATCTTTTGCCCATTAAAATTTTACTATTCTTGAGTTGTAAGAGTTCTTTACACATTCTGGTTGCAAGTCTTTTATCAAATGTTTTGTTTGCAAATATTTCCTCCCAGTCTACGATTTGACTTTTCATTTTCTCAATAACGTCTTTTAAAGAGCAGAAATTTTACATTTTGTTTAAATATACTTTATCAAGGTTTTTCTTTTATGGCTCAAGCTTTTGGCATTTTGTCTAAGAAATATTTGCCTGATCCAGGATTACAAGGATTCTCTCTAGTGTTTTATTCTAGGAGCTCTCTAGTTTTAGGCTTCACATTTAGGTCTCTGACTCAATTTGAGTTAACTTTTGTTTATGTTGTAAATAAGAGTTACAACTCCTTTCTTTCTTTTTTTCTTTTTTTACATGAATATTCAACTTTTAATGCTGAAAAGATTATACTTTATTCATTGAATAACCTTGACATTGTTGTCAAAAATCTATTGAATATATATCTGTGGGGATATTTATATACCCTATATTATGTTTCATTGATCAATAGGTCTGTCTTTATTCTAATTCCACATGGTATTTATTAGTGCACCATTATAGTAAGCCTTGAAATTAGTTGGTGTTCTTTTTAAAGTTGTTCTAGCTATTTGGGGGCCTTGATTTTCTGTACACATTTTAAAATACAGTATACATTTTGTTTAAAATATTATTTTTAAAATATACTTATATATTTCTATATTATTTATATGTCATTTTTATAAAGTATTATTACAAGTAATAAACTTATTTAAAATAAATCATACATTTTAAAATAAGCTTGTGATTTCTACAAAATATCCTGCTGGTATTTTGGTTGGAATTGATTGAAATCTATAGATCAATTTGGGCAGAATTGACATCCAATATCAATCCATTAATATAGTATATCTCTCTATTTATTAAGTCCTCTTTAATTTCTCTCTTCAGTGTTTTGTAATTTTCATTATACAAATTTTGCACAGATTCAGTTAGATTTATTCCTATGTATTTGATGGTTTTGGAAGCTATTGTAAATAGCATTTAAAAACTTCAACTTTCTGACTGTTCACTGTTAGTATGTAGAAGTATAATTGATTTTGGTATATTGAGTTTTATCCTGAAATTATCCTAAACTCACTTATTATTTCTAGTAGCATTTTAAATAGTTTTTTTTTAATTTTGTATATTGGTGATTATAAATCTCTAATAAAGAGAGTTTTATTTTTTCCTTTCCAATTATATGCCCTTTTTATCTTGACTTATTGCATTGGCTATAATCTTTAATGCAATGTTAAATAGTAGTAGTGAGAGCAAACATCCTTGCCTTCCTCTTGATTTTAAAGGGGAAAGAATTCAGTCTTTTACCACAAAGTAAGATACCAGTATAGGTTTTCATAGATGTCCTTTATAAGGTTAAGGAAGTTCCTTTCTGTTCCTAGCTTGCTGAAAATTTTTATCATCAATTAATATTGGATTTTGTCAAATGCTTTTCTGCATCTATTTTTTTTTTTTTTTGATTTTTTGATAGAGACAGGGTTTCACCATGTTGGCCAGGCTGGTCTTGAACTCCTGACCTCAAGTGATCCACCTACCTTGGCCTCCCAAAGTGCTGGGATTACAGGCATGAGCCACTGCGCCCAGCCTTCTGCATCTATTGAGATGAGCTTGGGATTTTTCTTTTTTGGTCCTTTGACATGATTGTTTATATTGATTGATGTTCATATGTTGACTCAACTTTGGCTTCGTAGAATAAACTCTATTTGGTCGTGATATGTCATCATTTATATATTGATGAATTCAACTTAACAAATATTTTGTTAAAGATTTTTATTTACTATTCATGAGAAATATTACACTGTTTTATTTTCTTATAATGTTTTACTGTGGTTTTGCTGTCAGGGTAATGCTGACCTCATAAAATGACTTAGGATATATTTCTTTCTCTTCTATTTTCTGGAAGAGTTTATTTAGGATTGGCATCATTTCTTTTTAAATGTTTGGTAGAATTCACCAGTGAACTCCTCCGGGCCTGAAGTGTTCTTTGTGAGAAGGTTTCAAATAATGAATTGAATTGCTGTAATAAATAAAGGACAATTCAGATTGTATTTATTCTTGAGTAGTTTTTGTCTTTCAAAAAAGTCTATACATCTACCTAAGATTTCAAATTCATTGGCATAAAGATATTCACAATATTATTTTATCTTCTAATTTATGTAGTATGTATATTAATATTCTCTTTCATTACAGATTTAATAACTTCTGTCCTCCCTCTTTTGTCCTTGATCAACCTGTCTAGAAGTTTATCAATGTTATTGACCTTTTCAAGGAAACAACTTTTAACTTCAAAAATTTTTCTCCTTCATTTTCTATTTTAAATTTTATTGATTTTTTTCTCTTTATTATTTCCTTCCTTTTGCTTGACTTCTTGCTTTGGTTTGCATTTGATTTTTATTTCTTCTTCTTTTTTTTAAGTTTCTTTTCTTTCCTTTTTTTTTTTTTTTTTGAGATGGAGTCTTGCTCTGTCACCCAGGCTGGAGTGCAGTGATGCAATTTTGGCTCACTGCAAGCTCTGCCTACCGAGTTCACACCATTCTCCTGCCTCAGCCTCCCGAGTAGCTGAGACTACAAGCACCCACCAGGTTAATTGTTTTTTTTTGTATTTTTAGTAGAGATGGGGTTTCACCATGTTAGCCAGGATGGTCTCGATCTCCTGACCTCATGATCTGCCTGCCTTAAAGAGGAATCTTAGATTATTGATTAAAGGACTTACTTTTCTAATACGAACATATAATGCTATACATTCTCCTCTAAGCTACATCAAGAGTTTTAAAATAAGCTTGCTTTATGATTAATTTATCTAGCATGGATTGAATTGATGTATTTTTAAATGCTTAGTGACAGTGTCTGCATTTCTTGTCTTGGATCAGTAATAAACATTTTGGTCAACAGATCACATGTTTAGTATCTCTGCATTAGAAGATGTGATCAGGGGGCTGGGCGCAGTGGCTCATGCCTATAATCCCAGCACTTTGAGAGGCTGAGGCTGGTGGATCACTTGAGGTCAGGAGTTTGATAGCACCCTGGCCAACATGGTGAAACCCTGTCTCTACTAAAAATACAAAAATTAGCAGGGCATGGTGGCATACACCTGTAATCCCAGCTACTCGAGAGGCTGAGGCAGGAGAATCACCGGAACCTGGGAGGTGGAGATCGCAGTGAGCCAAGATCACACCACTGCACTTCAGCCTGGGCAACAGAGTGAGACTCCATGGGACCAGGGTTTTGATCCAGCTTTGCTCATCATATGGATGAAGATGTATAGGCTGGAGGGAGAATATTGTATCTGTGACCACTCAGGCAGCCAACCAGAAAGAGAAGAGCAGGCCCTTAGAAACTGCAACCTTTAACACCCCATATGGTGTGTTAGAGAGGTGGATCCACAGGATAGGGCTCTAGTCCTCTCCCACCTTAGAAAGGAGTCAAGATGAGGAAGAGTTAAATAAAGTGCCTTTTTAATACCAAAAAGAGAGTAGGAATTCCTATTCCACGAACCTGCTTGAACATGAATAAGGAGAAAAGAAAACAAGGGTTCCATTCTCCTTTTTTTTTTTTTTGGCTGCCTTACCTAGGCTGGCGTGCAGTGGCATGGTCACAGCTCACTGCAGCCTCAATCTCCAAGGCTTAAGCAATCCTCTCACCTCAGCCTCCCAAGTAGCTGGGACTACAATCATGTGCCACCATGCCCGGCTAATTTTTTTGTTTTTAGTAGAGATGAGGTCTCACTATTTTGCCCAGGCTGGTCTCAAACTCCTAGGCTCAAGTGATCCTCCCTTCTCAGCCTCCCAAAATGTTGGAATTACAGGTGTGAGCCACCATGCTCAGCTGTTACCATCACCTTTCCCAATTTACACACCTTAGAGATAAAATAATTTACTACAATTTCATAACTAAGGCTTGCAATGCTTAAGCGATATGCCTAAACTCAATCAGCTGGTTAGTATTAGAACATAGAAAGTTACCTGACTCTTTCTCAAATGTACTCTTTCCAGAGTGTTAAGATTGAATCATTTCTCCCTTGCCTTTTAGCTTATAACTAAAGTATAGAGGTGTGGTATACTATGTGTGTGTGTGTGTGTGTGTGTGTGTAGAGGTAGATTTTAATTACTTAAAATTTTTGATTAATCAACTTCTGGTTAATAGAGATAGTTGTCATATCAAAGATTTCTGTTTTAAGAAATAGAAATTTTAATGTAACACATTGTTAATAGTGAGTTATGTCAAAGGCAGTTAACTTTGGAGCCATGTCTGTCTGATTCAAAACTCTGTGCTCTTTTTACTTTGTCTCATTTCTTCTCACATGTGAGTACAAGCCTCAAATCATAAAGGGACTTGCTTTTGCCTCCCAAAGGCTTACTTTTCTTGCTGTTTTTCCAATTGCATGATACCTGCCCCCAGAGTACTGACCCTAGGACATAGGGCTCTTAACTAACTGCCCTTCATACAAGAGGAATGAAGGCTTTCATGGAGTTGAGGTCTGTTTGAAGCAGAAACTAGTGTTGAAAGAGCAGTTGCTCCTCATACTAAATTGTCCCAAGAGCAAGAAGTGAGCCTGCTCTCTCTCCTTCCAGCCAGCCGCCCATCTCTGTTACACACCCCCTTTACCAAGGCAAAGGGCTGTGTGTCTATCTGCATATTCATTAAAATGCACCAAGTCTTGGAACTGGCTTTCTCTCCCCCCATTCTACTGCCTGACAAAGGATTTGTCACAAAAGACCTTCCCAGTTTGTAAAACAGTTGTGTAAAACTCGGACTGTAAAGTCACAGTTGACTGCTTTAATGTGGAACAGCTGGGAGGGTGTAGACACACTGGCAGGTTGAGACAGGGACTGGGAATGGTCCCCCATTCTGCACAGGGTCGACTTAGTCACACCACCTGCTGCCCCTATTATTTCAAGAGCAAACCAGTCATGACAGCCTCAACAGACGGACACACGGCACCAGACGGTGCAAGGGAAGTTAAGAAAAGACAAATTAAGTGATCAATAAAGATAAGGGACCTGCTCAGCAGTAAATGGTGCTGACAGACCAGACAAAACATGAAGCAAAAGGGCATTTGATAATGTGGGGTGTGCAAAGCTTAGCGTCAACCTTCATAGTATTGACATTTCAGAGAGCACTGGGACCTTGGCAGTGGATTTTCCTAGCTGGGCTGACTTGAGTTGTAGGTGGTTGCCTTCATCTTTCCATTGAACTCGGAGAAGGGTCCAGGGCCCAGCTCGGAAGTGTAGTAAGCCATGTACATGGAGGAGGTCACCACTGGCATTGCCCCAGGCCAAACTAGACAGTGCACGTGGGTGAAATCCAAGGTCTGAGATCCACAAATCTACCTTTCTTTTGATGTTATGAGGGGCATTCATTTGCTGAACATTAATTCATTTATTCATTCCATCTAATCTTTAATGATTGTCTATTATGGACATAGGCATAGTGCTAGACCTAAGGGAGATGGGGGTATGGTGGTTTTATCAGTGGTGATGGTACAAAAATGAAATAATTTTTCTGGAAGATATTGCAGACTCATAGAGAGCCCATCCCACCCCAACACCTCCCCGCCTCAAAACCATTTTAGATACAATGTCTTAAATACCCATAGTGTACGGATATACAACATGCTAGAGAATGACCAAGTCTGCTTTAAGAAGTCAAGAACATTTTTACAGAGGAGTCTAGCAAGGAGAAATTTCAATGAAAGACATTTCTGGCAGAAGAAGCAGCATAGAAAAACAGAGATGTGGCAAATTTGTTTTTCTTTCCCAGATCTGGATCTCAGAGTTCTCAAAGCTACAGGCTACCCAAGGGTGAGTTATTTGAACAGTAAAGTTTTATTCATGTAAACAGGATATTAAGAAAGTAAAAATTCAAATTAATTTTTTGAGATAAAAATCTAATACATCCAAGAAATTTGGGGCTTTTGTCTAGGGCTGCTTCAGATTCTGTCCCTAGATCCTCCGGGGATTTGTGCTTTTGCTTCTCTGCCATTGGTAGAAACATTTGAGACTTGTGTATGAGATATCCCGTTTGGTGCACCTGGAAAATAAGGTACATAAAGACAGAGTTGGGATGGGCAGGAAAAGACAGTGGGAAAAATGCTGGTCAGAAAGGCCGCAGTCAGGATGGGAAGGGCCCCCAGACTTCCTACCTAGATAGGACTTTACAATGTACAGAGTACTTTTACAGAATCATTTCAATTGAGCCTCATTATAATTCTGCCAAGGACTTTGAAATGGGGATAACACGAGCACATCAGTGGAATGTGTTGTTTAATATTTGAATTTAAGAAAGGTTCTTTGACTAGAGCAAGAAGAATGGATTTGATGGGAAGAAGAAACTAAAATTTCTCTAAAATTTTCTTTGAAAGTGCCTACAATACACCAAACAGTTGAACATTCATTATTTTATTTAAAGTTAGCTCTACGTGACAGAAAACTTAAAATATTAGTTTAAATAAGGTTGATTATTTTTAATCATTCACAGAAGATGTTAAAAGGTAGTTGTTACAGGGCTACTATGGGGACCCCACTATCTCAGGGTTTTGGCCTGTTTCCAGCTATTCAGTTGTCCCCAGGGACCAAGCTCCAGGCATCATACCTTTGTTCTGAGAAACAGGAAAGAATTCAAGAAGGGCCATAACAAATTCCCAATTGTATCTCACTGGCCAATACTTAATCATGTGGTCACCACTGGAAAGCTGAGAAATGTAGTCTTCTAACCAAGCAGCAATATGCCCAGATAAAAAGGAAAAGAATGAATATGAGTGTGGACAATTAGAAATTTGGCCACAGAATTATTATGTAAATAAGGAAGCAGTTCAGAGATTTAAATAATTGGTCACGAGTCACAAAACTAGAAAACTGAGCTGGGTTTAATTCTAGTCCTTCCTAAATCCAAATTCAATGATACTTCTATTACGATGCTCCACCTGGACATGGCACTGTGGGGCTATGGGGTGGGAGTGGGTAAGGAATGATAAACTTCAAGCTGAAAAAGTAGGAGTACATTGAGTAACATAATAAAGATCAGAATTAATGAAAAAGAATAATAGTAAACTACCACTTGTTGAACCTTGACCATATACAAGGCTTTATTCTATATTAGCTTGTTAATTCTCCCAAATTTGGAAGATAGTTATCATGAGTTCTTATTTACAGATGGGGAAACTAAGACTCAGAACAGTTAAATAATTTACCCAAGTATGATTTTCTCTTTGTGCTCTATTTTTATGGTATTCTCTCTTTCTCTTAATGTACCACTAGAAAATAATGAATTTTACTTACCTACAGTTTTTCTAAAATATTACTGTCATTAATTCCGAGTTGAAAAGAACTTTAGCCCTTACTATTCAATTTCTCTCTAGCTGTTGGTGGGGACACTGAAGTACAGGCATATTACAACAACAACAATGACAACAGTATGGTAGATTGAGTACCATAGTGGACACGAGTCACCTTTTTCCATGATACCTGTCAAGGGAAGAAGAATTGCTAATCTGAATAATGACAATCTAAAACACTGAGTGAGTTATGGTTACCAAAAGACAGTATCACTGTGTTAAACAGCCTTTCCATTTCTTCCTAGCTCTGTGTGGTGAGCAAACCTAGACAAAGCCTGGCACATCAAAGGGGCCAACCATCTCCTTTTCTTCCTCCTCCTTGTCCACCACTACCTCCTCCTCCTGTCCTTGTCTTTTCTTTTCTCTCTCTCTCGCTCTTCCTCCCTCCAAACCTGGTCAACATGCCCACTTGTCCTTCCTCTTCTCTTGGACCAGTTTCCTTAGTGAATCCATCAGAGAGGAGGCAATTCTGAGATTTCCACTTTAAAGAAGAATGTGAAGGCCCTGCTTTGTCCTCAAGTTAAAACTCTGAGTTCCCCCACAGCTTTTCTAGAACTTAGAAAAGGGTGTACAAGCAGCTGAATGCCAAAATGGAACCTAAATTTCCATTCTGTTCATGTTCCTATGTGTTTAGCTCCTTCAGTAGGAAAGGTGATTGCAGGGCAGGATTTGGGAATGCCTGGGTTTTCCTCACTCTGACACTATCAATTCATCTTTCACCAAAAAGAAGCATTCTCCCTGTGCCAGGCACTATGCTCACACAGAGAATCTCACATAGTTCTCATAATAGCCATCTGAGGAAGCTGCTATTATTATGGATGAGGAAATTGAGATTCACAGGGTGAAGGACTTGCCCCAGGTAACACAACCAGTAAGAGGCAGTTCATCAAAACTGAGGTCTGTCCGACTCCAACTCTTGCTTTTTCTGATGGCTGATACTGGATCCCCTCCACTGTACAAAAAGAGACTCCATGTGCCAATCTCACCTTGACCAGGAACTATGACAATCCTAAATTACAGAGATGATCCCCAGTTTTTCTAAAGTTGTTCTCATAGTGACCATCCTAGTCCTTGATTAACGCTTTGCATCTGTGAGCTGATTACTCATCAAGCCAGCTATCGAATTTCCTTTTATGAACTGGACTATACATCTAGTCCTGAGAAGGCCATGGTACATTAGTGTTGCTGTATCAGCTTAAGAGGCACACCACATCCAAAATGATTTCAGTAAACAACTGGAAGTGTTATGGCAAGACATGGAATACATCAGGGGCAGCCATCATATGCTTCATTTGGCAGTTCTGCCTTCATCTAATCAGTGTCTGGAGATCTTCAGCAATTTCTGGAGATCTTTTCCCTCCTATTGTGTTAAATGCCGATATAAATAAGAGAGACATTGGGGCATCACAGAAAAGCCTAGTGCAGGCTCTTCATACTAGCTGTGTGACCTCCTGATGCTTCACTTCTCTGCACATCAGTGTCTTCAGCTGCTTCATAGGCATGACAAAAACATGAAGCTCCCATGAGTTAATAACGTATATGAGTGTGTTATAAAATTACCAAACAACTGTTATTTGTAATGTTTTCCACACTCTATGAACTTTTCAAGAAAAGAGACACTATTTACGTGTAACCAGGGAGAATAACATCTACCCTACTAAATCCTTCTAAGAACTTAAGAAAATACACTTATGAAGCACCCAGCATGGTGCCTACATAAATAGGTGGTAAAAAAGTATTAAATCTTTCCCACCTAACTCTTTGGTTTTGGGTCCCCGTGTCTTAGCACATGCTAAACATTAGTAAATATCAAGGAAGACAGTACAACATAGGAGTGAATGACGATAATAATAACAGTCACAAAGACACTGTTTTCCACTGTGTGCAGACTCTGTGCCAGGCAGCATTCTAAGTGCTTTCTAGAGAGCCATTCATTTAACCCTCATAACCACCCTCTGACTAAGGTACTATTATTATCCCTGTTTTACAAATAAAGAAACAGAGACAGGAGTTTGTTAACTTTCCCAAGGCATCGCAGCTAAAAACTAGCAAAACCAAGATTTGAACATACCCTATCTGGCTCCAGAGTTAAGTGAATAGAACCCAGATAATGTATTCAGTTGCAAATATCCTTTTTTTTTTTTTTTTTTTTTTTTTTGCAGCTACTGCTATCAAGAGGCAGAATCTGGCCGGGTGTGGTGGCTCAAGCCTGTAATCCCAGCACTTTGGGAGGCCGAGACGGGTGGATCACGAGGTCAGGAGATCGAGACCATCCTGGCTAACATGGTGAAACCCCGTCTCTACTAAAAAAATACAAAAAACTAGCCGGGCGAGGTGGCGGGCGCCTGTAGTCCCAGCTACTTGGGAGGCTGAGGCCGGAGAATGGCGTGAACCTGGGAGGCGGAGCTTGCAGTGAGCTGAGATCCGGCCACTGCACTCCAGCCCGGGAGACAGAGCGAGACTCCGTCTCAAAAAAAAAAAAAAAAAAAGAGGCAGAATCTGTTTTTCCACCTCTTGAGCTTGGGCTTGTCTTGTGACTTGCTTTGGTCAACAGAATGCAAGGGAATGACTCTGAGTTCTGAGCCTAGACCTCAGCAATCTCGCAGCTTCTGCTCTCTTGAAATACTGCCACCATATGAGCACGTCTTCATTAGCCTCCTTGAGATGACATGAAGAGAGGTCCAGCTGTCCTACCCATTCCTGCTGAGGCCCAGACCTGTGCGTGGGGCCTTCCTAGATCACCCAGCCAAGCCAGTCCAGAACAGCATAACATCCCTGCTCAACCACAGGATTATGAAAAGTAATAGAATGATTGTTGTTCTAAAACACTAAATTTGGAGTGGTTTGTTATGTAGCAAGCGATCAGATCAGGGGCCAATCTGCTCAGGGGCTATGTGTCCATGGATAGGCTGCTTAGTCCTCTGGAGCCTCCATTTCATTATCTATGAATGACAATATTTATTCCCACTTCCCAGGATACTGAATGTTACTTGCTCTATGGTAAGTAGGTCCTCAAAAAATGTGAAATTCCTTCTTTATGAAGAGTATGTTACCTAAAGATAAGCTTGAGAGGAATGCAAAGTGGCTGGAAGATCAGTTTGCAGATCAGGATTACAAAAATTTAGGAACACAATAGGTCACAAATGCTTGGAACAGGTAAGTAGATATATTGAATTTTTTTACTAAGAAGGGATATAGAATGCAGGTTGCATGGATGGAGTTAGGGACCTGTTCTTAAGATCCCAGTAATCTCTAGCTCTAAGAATCATTACATGAGCCAGGATAAAACTTTCTCCTATTCTCTTTTCCTCACTATCTTTACAACTAGATTGCCTTTCATGCCCACTGGTAATGCTGAGCTGTGGTTGAAATCTTGCAGGCTTTGTTAGTGGGCCTCTTTCTAACCCCAACTTAAGCACAGCAGAGTAGAGGATCAAAAATGTTAGCTGAATTGAACAATAAGCACAGGGGATTCCATTGCTTTTACTAAAAGTATTAACAGGAGCAGAAAAAAGTCATTATAATAAAAAAGGCAGAGAGAGATAGAAATGGAAAAGTTTTGTTTTAATGATTGGTAAAACACACATAAATATTCTCATGAGATTGTTATTGCATTATTGCTAGTGTTTTTATTTGTTTGTTTGTTTTTTGGCTTGCTTGGTTTTGTTTGTTTTGTTTTTAAACATTTCGTCTCAATTTCACTATGGGAAACTTTTTACAATGACCAGTATTGCTGTTTTTCTTTCTATTCCCTCTGGGAGTCTCATTAGAATTCTATAATCTTGCTCAATGATTTCACTACAAACCCCACAAATGACCCAACTCTGAAACTCAAGAGTTGCATGTGGTGGGTGTTTTAATTTGTTTCTTCACTAAAGACATTTAAAAACATAAACCAAATTAAAATGAAATATTTCAGCAAGTGATAAAAATACTTGCACAGTTTCACATCAGAAATTTTTGGTGGGAGAAGGGGAGCTGTGGCTTTTAATGAAGCAAATTGAAAACATAAAATAAACCTTCACGGAACGTAAGTGACCTGAAATATTCTATGCTTCCGTAATATCCTTATGGAAGGAAAATAAAATTTCCAAATCCACATTTTCCCTGTATATTCCCTGGCTTCAAGCTTAGGCCACGTTTTTCTTCACTCTTTGCTGGTTCCAGTACTCATCTCCGGGCTTTGCAAACCCAGCCCTGCTGATGAATAAACATCGTTGTGTCTGTGGTGCCCCATACACTTTGGAGACAATGTTCAGCTTCAAAGTTTTCAGAATTGCCCAGTCCGGTTTTGTTAACAACATTAGTGGGACCGCATTGTCGGGGTGAGGGGCGAGACAATGGCGCATCTCTTGCATCATCAAACACAAGGAGCTCTGTCTCCAGCTGTACAAACAACACAGGAAATGGATTTTTTCTTCGTGTTATTTTTTGTCTATTAAAATTATGCAAACCCGGCAAATACAACAATTGCTTTGTTAAGTCTCCGAAATGTCTAACCATTCATTTCTCAAATAAGGAGCCTGCGGTGCATTTGATGCTGAGGACTGTTAATCCCAAATGTGGAAAACTAATAAAATAATCAAAAAAGGCCTCAGAAGTGTTTATAAATTTCAATTATCTTTTGCTTTCTATCCCAGGATTGGACTAGACGGGATGAGGTTGCCTTCAAGTAGTACTTGAGTCAGGGCTGCATTTTCTCCTCCCTGGGCCCCTAGTCACCGATGTCTCTTCTTTGAGGCTGAATCGCCTTAGCGGGGCTGGTGTTCGGAGGTGCTCAGGGCCTGAGGAGACAAAGCAGGTCTGCCTCACAAAGGCGAGGGAGCCAAAGAAAGCAAAATTGAATCTCTAGCACCCTGCTCCTGAGTAAACAGACAAAACTAATGGGTCTGCCATTTCTCCTCCCATCCAATTACTGGGCTCCAGTAGAGAGAATATGGCAACATCAGCTCACACAAATTCTAATACTCTTAATCCCTTCCATACATATAAACCTCACATCCACCCACATGACTTCATTACCAAAGCCACCCAGGCAGGCAGTGTGAAGGAATGGGCCCGCCAGCTGCAAAGACCTGCCTTCTTCAAGTTTTAATCAGCTAATGAGGGACATGCAAATGAAAAGCTTATGGGATTATTGCTTGTCGGACAGCAGTGCACCCCTAGTGATGGAGGACTAATACAGGTGTTAGCGAACGGGTTATTAGGCCCGGCCTAATTTAGGCCTATTCATGCTGCGCTTGCACTCTTAGCCTGGACATTTGTCCTCACCCTGGGGGCCAGCAGAAGCCATCTTTAGGCCTGTGGTAGGTCTGACATGAGCTCCTCGCTAAAAGATACAAAGTAATAAATCCGGCCATTGGGTGTTTAGGCATACACAGCAACATGAGAGTGGCCTCGCGGTAGGGGCTTTCTTTCTCTCCCCACATGGGGAAGGGCCTGAGAAACTGCTGTGGAGCAGTGAGCGGGCATTGTATCCACTATTAGTCACCACTCGCTGCTGCCTCTGCAGCCTGCACCAGGAACGCTATCTGGGAGTTGCACCTAGCCCCTCAACTTTTTTTTTTTCTTGTGGCCTGAGGCAAGTACTTACCTACAAAGGATTCCTATCTGTGGAATGTGCTGCGAAAGAGAAGGTCAGAGAGAGACTGGCTGGCTGCAACTGAGCAATTGTTTTTGGAGAGGTCACTACCAGGCAGGTCGGATCCCCAGCTCCACCAGCCCAAAGCCCAAAACCAGCCTACTCCCCTTCTCTGCAATTCTGAAATCCTCAAAGATCAGAAAAGCCAAAGAGGTTGTTTTTTCATAACTCATTTAACAGCAAAACCTTACATGAAGCTACTTATAACATATCTCATTAAGTGTAAGTATTTATGTATTTTATTGCATGAATGTTATTAATATGTCTGATTTTGAGGTGCTTATAATATCAATATATACCATACACTAGATAAAACACACAGAGTTTTGTCTAAATTATGGTATATACTTGATGTTATTCTAAAAATTTGCTTTAAAAATCTGAATCCTAAAACATATCTGACCCAAGTTTTTCAGGAAAGGAGTTAGAAAACTGAATAATCAGTTAACCCGAAGGTAATCAAGCACCAGAGGAACATTTCACCAAAACACTACATTATTATCTCTACCAAAATAATTTTCTGATGACTAGCATACTGGTAATCAGTACAGGTTAACTATTCCTAGTCATCAAGTTACCTTAAAAAGCAAAATAGTAATCAGAAGTTAAAAGGTAAGCATAGAATATTTTGAACAACCAATAACAATAGCTAGTATTCCTAAAGTATTTCCTATGTGCCATGTTTTGCAAACACTGAGTTGTTTAGCACACACAAAAACCTCTGAAGCCGGCACTATCATAATTCCCATTTCATAAATGAAGGAACCAAGACTAAGAGGTAACTGCCTACTATTCTCAAAGTATTTTGAGGGATATTTAATCCACACTTAAGTAAGATGTAATAAATTATAACTACCCCAGAATAGAATTCTTTATTCTAGTAACTAGAACACATTCACCTTTCCTCTCCCCTTCAGATGACGTAGCAGAAACTGGCCAAGTATTATCAGAAACTTCTGTTTCTGAAAGTTATTTTGCCTCACTATTTCCTCAAATGGGTCAGTTACCTATTTCTGTTTTCTTTTCTATTATCCTCACCTTCTTGAGAATAGAGCCTTCATCATTTCACTTTTACCATCTTGTGGAGCTTTCTACCTTCTTCCTTTCTCATTTGTATTACATGTGTGCCTTTCTATAAAATATCTTGAGGTTAGAATTCCAGACTTAATTTATTCTCATAAGCAACTAGTACAAGGCTTGACACATGGGATGTATTCAAAACATATTTAATGAACCTCTGCTATATATCAGATTCTAGGAAGATAGAATACATGAAGAAATAGTTGATGTAGAAGAAATAGAGACCATCCTGGCCAACATGGTGAAACCCTGTCTCTACTAAAAATACAAAAATTAGCTTGGTGTGGTGGCACATGCCTGTAGTCCCAGCTACTTGGGAGGCTGAGGCAGGAGGATTGCTTGAACTTGAGAGGTGGAATTTGCAGTGAGCCAAGATAGTGCCACTGCACTCCAGCCTGGTGACAGAGCAAGACTCCGTCTCAAAAAAAAAAAGAAAAAGAAAAAGTTTATTGAACTAATTTACTGTTCTCATTGATAGACATGTGTTAATCTGTTTAATTCTCCCCCAAATGCCTGGAAGGATAAGCTAATGTGATCTCTACTTTGATCGTAAAGCCCAAAGAAGAGGCATCAATTGCCCGGTGATACAGCTAGCATGTAGCAAAATTGAGATTAGAACTCAGGTGATTTCATGCCAAAGTATCGATGCTGAAATTTGCTGTTTTGCCACTCTGCAAGAAATAGTCTCTTGAGATGTTCTCCCACTGGTGGGTAAAACTGACTTGTAAAATAATTATGGCTCAATGTAATCAATGTTAGAATGTTAGAACACTGAGAACACAAAGGCAAAATTGACTCTTCCTAGAGAGCCTGGGAAACCATCCTGGAGGGGGTAGCAACAATAGGTTGACCTATTCATTTTCTCTTGTTTATTTAACAAATATTTAGTAAATGCCTATATGTGACAAACACAATAGAAGATGCTAATTCACAAAGAAGTAAAGACATAGATAGTGGTATGCTGGTAGATGTTTAACAATAAGCTTTTCAGAAGAAAAAAAAGAAAAACCCTGATGTGTAATGCCTGCTGATTTCCATAAACACTTCTACCGTGGCCGATGCCAGATGGCCAGTGTGACATCAACAGCCCTGCAAAAATCACTGAAAAATTAACAAGTTCTTGCAAGCCAGTATGAGCTGACTCTGGCATGCCACTGGACATAGGCCTTGCCTCCATAACACTTACAGTCTAGGGCAGTAGTTCTCATAGGGTGTCCGTGAGGTTAACACTACTTTCAAAACATTATACTAAGGTGTTCTTTGCCTTTTTTCACTGTGTTGACATTTGCATAGTTGGTGCAAAAGCAATGGCAGGTGACAAGGAGCCTTAGCGTGAATCAAGGCATGGCACTCCTAGCACAATCTTTGTATTCTTCACCACCACACAGTTGCAGGAAAATTAAAAATCCCAGATTATCTTGAGAATGGCTTTGATGAAACAGCAAAAAAAAATATTAATTTTATTAAATGTTGACCCTTGAATACATGTCTTTATTAATATTCTATGTGATTACTTGGGAAATGCATATAACATACTTCTTCAAACATGATAATCACCTCAAGGTAAAGCACTGTGGGATTGCTCAGGTTCTGAGCTGAAGTAGCACTAGCTGCTTTTTCATGAAACTTTTTTATTTCAAAGAGCAAACTGTGCTTATTCAGACTTGGGTACTGGACAGACATTTTCCTGCAAATGAATGAAGTGGGCCTGGTCACTTCAGGGGAAACAGCTGAGAATATTTGTTGCCAACAATAAAATTTGAAATTTCAAAGCAAAAATTAAAATCTTAGAAGTGTATGTATCCTCCATCATGAGCTTGACATCTCCCAATATAATGACTTTTCTCTTTAGATTAGTGGAGATATTAAAGAAAGTGATGTTTTGGTGTTGCATGATGAAATGTGTCAATGTTTGAAAGATCCGCATAACTCAGTGAACCAGTGTTTTCCAAATGACCGGTGCATGGTCTCACAAAATCAGGCACAGGTAAAAGATCCATTCAGATGCCAGATAGAGCAACAAATTTTAACATGAGAGAGTATGAAAATTTCATTGAAATGGTTTCAAATTACATATTGTGACTAACCTTTAAGAAATCAGCACTTGTCAAGCTAGGGTATAATGGCAAAGAATACAATCCAATTATCTGAAATGGTTATTAAAACACATTTTCTCCCCAACTACATATCTGTGAGGATGATTTTCTTCATATACTTCAGCCAAAACCACATATTCCAACAAACTGAATGCAGAGGTAGCTATGAAAATCCAGCTGTCTTCTACTTAGACACTAAAAGGATTTACGAAAATGTAAAATAATGCCACTCTTCTTACCTAATATGTTTTCTTTTGAAAAATGGTTATTTTTCAAAAAATGTTGTCTTTGTTAATATATAATGCATTTATATTCTTTTTAATGAATTAAATATTTTTTAAACTTCAGTTATAATTTGTAATACTGCAAATATCAAGAGATATAATTATCATAAGCAGAATCCTCTGGAGTTCTTTATAATTTTAAAGTGTACAGGGATTCTGAAACCAAAAAGTTTGGAAACTACTGATCTAGTAGGATATTATTCTTTGTCTTGGGGAATGAGTAAGAGTTTGCTTAATGAAGGTGATGTGAAGGGGAAGCTAGGCAGGGTATGTAAGCCAGGAGGGCACGTGCTTTCGTTACCATAAGAAGGTCAGCTTGGCTGGACCTGCGATTCTGTGGGGCAGCAAGGGAGAAGGGCAAGGGATAGCTTGTGAGGCTGGGATGCCTTGTCTGCTTTGCCTGGCTAGGAGTTTCTGTTTATTTAGTGGGCATCTGGAAGCCACAGGAAGTTTTTAAGTAGGGTCATGATCTGATCTGATCTGCAATGTAGAATGATGACTCTGGCTGCTGGGGTCTGGAGCATATATATCCTGGGACTGAAGGCTGATGTGTCGGAGCCCAACTCCAGGAGTTTTGTTTAGCTGGCACTGTGTTTGAAAAGTTGTAATTATTCCAGGTCCAACTACTCCCCATTCATACACTCCCCCTGATTCCCACATTTATGTTGCCTTCCTACTCCTTATGAGGGTGCAACCTTGAAAACACTGCAAAAGAAAATGGTGAGATCCTCACCAGAGAGTACTCTCTTGATTAGGGAAAACTGGGGACTTATCAGCACCTCTGTGAGGTCCTCTTTGGCCTGAAGGCCTTTGAAATGTTGGTGATCTTTGGCACAAACAGAAAGAAAAGAAGTGTGTGTGATGCAAAATCGGGCTTAGAGAATTTTAGATCTTTCTAATTTTTAGATTTCATTTACTTTTAGTGAAAACACACTGCTACATGTTTTGACCTGACTTTCTACAAACTATCACTTTTGGAAAATAGCAAATCTACACCCCCATTATCAAAAGGGATAGCTATTATCTTCTGGGGAAAATCATATGATGAGTTAGACTTTAAGAGTTAGACTTTAAAAAGTGTAACTCTTGGCCAAGTATGGTGGCTCATGCCTATAAGGCAAACACTTTGCGAGGCCCAGGCGGGTGGATCACTTGAGGTCAGGAATTCGAGACCAGCCTGGCCAACATGGCAAAACCCCGTCTCTACTAAAAACACAAAAATTCGCCAAGCATAGTAGCACACACCTGTAATCCCAGCTACTAGAGAGGCTGAGGCAAGAGAATTGCTTGAACCCAGGAAGTGAAGGTTGCAGTGAGCCAAGATTGCACCACTGCACTCCAGCCTGGTGACAGAGCAAGACTCCGTCTCAAAAAAAAAAAGAAAAAGAAAAAGTTTATTGAACTAATTTACTGTTCTCATTGATAGACATGTGTTAATCTGTTTAATTCTCCCCCAAATGCCTGGAAGGATAAGCTAATGTGATCTCTACTTTGATCGTAAAGCCCAAAGAAGAGGCATCAATTGCCCGGTGATACAGCTAGCATGTAGCAAAATTGAGATTAGAACTCAGGTGATTTCATGCCAAAGTATCGATGCTGAAATTTGCTGTTTTGCCACTCTGCAAGAAATAGTCTCTTGAGATGTTCTCCCACTGGTGGGTAAAACTGACTTGTAAAATAATTATGGCTCAATGTAATCAATGTTAGAATGTTAGAACACTGAGAACACAAAGGCAAAATTGACTCTTCCTAGAGAGCCTGGGAAACCATCCTGGAGGGGGTAGCAACAATAGGTTGACCTATTCATTTTCTCTTGTTTATTTAACAAATATTTAGTAAATGCCTATATGTGACAAACACAATAGAAGATGCTAATTCACAAAGAAGTAAAGACATAGATAGTGGTATGCTGGTAGATGTTTAACAATAAGCTTTTCAGAAGAAAAAAAAGAAAAACCCTGATGTGTAATGCCTGCTGATT
>NW_012114755.1:3846757-4027522 GCF_000951035.1 Colobus angolensis palliatus
AAAAAAAAAAAATTCATTTTAAAAAGTATTATCCTTATTTACTTCCCAAGGAATATTGCAACATAATAAGCCTTTTTAAATAAAAGGAAAGAAAAAAATTGCCTTTAATCCCCCAGCCCACCCCCACACAGTTTTTTTGTGTTTGTGTGTTTAATGATCTCTTTCAGTCTTGACCCACAAGTAGACATAATGATTACATGTTGTCATCATAGCATAGAAATCATTTTCTATTCTACCCTTGCTTTTTATTAAGGTAAGGAGAAAAATAAACACAACTGGGTTCCTGCTGACTACCAGAGACTGCTAGATGTTGTAACATAGCTTGTCTTATTAATTCTTATGATTACCAAATAAAGTGGTCATTATATAGAATTTTACAGGGAAGTTGAGTGACATAATAAGAGATTAGGCTATTACTAATTGGTTATTGGGGTAATTCGGCTCATGAAGGACCAAGGAAGGAGTCAAACCAGCTTTCTCTGGCAACAAAATCCCTTCCTATTACGCTTGTATTTTCCCCATGTTGTTTCATCGCCTCCATTGCAATAAGCTGTCTGGCTTCATAATACTTTGGTACATTACAAACTTCCTGAAAACAAGAACTGGGTCTTACTTGTCCCCAGAACCAGTCTAGTGTCTGACAGTCATAGATATTTAATGAGTGTTTGTTGAATAGATACAGCCCCTGCATCTGCCCTTTTTTCAACGTCCTGAAAAGCTCACGACTAAGGAGGGGCTCCTCCTGGCTTTTCTTCCTTCTCATCCTTGCTTACTTTACTTGACAAAATTTGATTCTACTTCTACTACATGTTGTGTCCTTGGCTAGGTATAAGGAAACAAAGACAAAAAAACCCCTGCTGCAACTCAGCAGGAGGTCATGGTCTAGCAAGGAGGCAGGCAGGACGCTGGGCGGGAAGGGCTTGGAAGCATCTATCTGCAGAGGGGAGCAACTAGCCTGGCCCGGGCTGTGGGGTCACCTGGGATGGTTCTCCAGGAGAAAATGACTTTGTTCCAACTTCTACAGATAGCATCTAAACCCTAGCTAGCCATCTTTTGAGTATATGTGCTTGGTCACAAGAGGCCTAAAATGAGAAGGATTTTACAGAGCTGAAGATTGATGTTTCAGGCTGGGCATGGTGGCTCACGCCTGTCATCCCAGCACTTTGGGAAGCCGAGGTGAGCAGATCACTTGAGGCCAGGAGTTTGAGACCAGTCCAGACAACATGGCAAAACCCCATCTGTACTAAAAACACAGAAAAATGTAGCTAGGTGTGGTGGCACATGCCTATAATCCCAGCACAGGCAGTTTGGGAAGCTGAGGTGGGAGGATCACTTGAGCCCAGGAGTTTGAGACCAGCCTGGGCGATATAGTGAGACTTCATCTGTACAAAAACATTTAAAAATTGCAGAGCATGGTGGTGTGCACCTGTTGTCTCAGCTACTTGGGAGGCTGAGATGGAAAGATAGCTTGAGCCTAGGAGGTTGAGGTTGCAGTGAGCCGAGATCATACCACTGCACCCCTGCCTTGGCAACAAAGCGAGACCATGTCTTAAAAAAAAAAAAAAAAAAAAAAAAAAAAAAGACTGCTGTTTCAGGCTTGTCCTTGCTTTCATGGCATTTTATTTTATCTTATGCAGAAGGTATGTATGAAACTCAGATTTTTGTTTGCTATACCATATCATTTAAATCCATTAAGGCATCTTGCTATGTGTCTAATTTCTCAGTAAAGTGAATAATTGCTACCCTCTCCCTCCCAAACTTACCTTTTATCCTGTTCCAAACACCTATTTTTCTAAATTCTGTAGTTTATAGGCTTTAGTCTCACGTACAATGACTTTGCTTTCTAAAATTATCTTGCCTGTCATTGCAGAATGAAGGTAAATCCTTATTTGATGGATTGGCATCTGTTTCTTAGGGATTTGCTCATATGATCCTTTGTATTCTATCTATGCCAACATCTTCAGAATTTAGAAAGATGATATGAGAGTTCTGGCACTAGATAAAATTCAGCAGAGGTCTTTTCAGAGTGTATTATATAAACATCTAAAGAAATGCTTTTCTCTCTCTTCAAAAATGCCATTTTCCAGGTCTGTGATCTAGTTGCTATGGAATTCCATCTTTGGATAACAACATAGCCAAAAGCCAGTGCTTGTGTACCTTGCAACTTGATGGGAGAAAGTTTTTCTGGCCTTGGAGTGCATGGGGGCAGGTGTCCAGTTACACTTCTTTCCCCGAACTCTAAAATCGTCTCCCTCTTCTTGCCCTTGCCCTAGCCTAGGCTTTACTGGAGAATTCATTTTCTCTGAAAAATAAAAAATAAAAAATAAAAATTATTAGGTTGAAAGTAATGTCAAAGACCGCAGTTACTTTTGCACCAATCTATCGAAGTATTGAGATGCCAGATTGCCAGACAACCATATGTACTTCTTGGTGGTTCTGGTTGGTCTTTGGAAGAGTAATTCCAAATGAAAGTTATTGAGCACAGAGTCTTACATATGATATTGGTTCTCAGAACACAAAATAGGTTTCAATCTATAACTGTCTCCTTGAAATAGAAAGAAAACTTTTTTACTTTTTTGATTCCCTTGAAGAAGAGAGGACCCAACTGGATTTCTCAAATTCTTCCATACAAAAGTCTGTTTTTGTTCCCTGAATACTTTTGCTGTTGGAAATAAAGAACTCAGCTGACTAAGTCCTTCAGCAAATGTTCTAAATACTTAATTTGGGCCAACACCTTGTCCTGGGATTGGCCTGTTAACCTTTCACCCTTTACCCAGCCTGCCATGGGGAAGTGATCCTCTTAGTATCCTCTCCAGGCAAGGCCCACAACATGGGATGCTTAAGTCTATTTAACCTGGGGATTTGGGGAGGCAGCTTTTCCACGCTACATTGTTCATCACTGCCATTTGTTTTCTGTAGTTCCTCCCAATTAACTAGCCAAGGCTTTGAAAACCATGTGATTTTAATGCCTTGTAGTCCATTCCTCTGTTCCCAGTGGAGAGAAACAGAAGCAGGTTCGTGACATTTTACAAGGCATCATCATGTTTACATATTCACACATATTGCATAAAGAAATAGTATCCCACATCTTATGACATATGTGAATAATAACAGCAGACATCTGTAACACCCTTTAGATAGATGAACTGTCTTACAATTTCTGTAGCTTGTCACAACAAACCCAGGGAGTAGGTGTCAATTATCAACACCCAGTTTAGAGATGAGAAGACTGAAGTTGAAGAAAGTAAAGGACATTTCCAAAATAGCTCAGTTAGGTAAAACTAACTTATTGCTTGTTTTAATTTTTTTTCCATTTGAGTAATAAGCTTTTTAATTTAAATAATTTGACTTTTTACTCAATTCTTTTTATCAAAACATGACAACTAACTAAGGCAAGTAAAGACTTATCACAAGTCTACTGTTCTCACAGTATAGGATTGGCACAACATAGAAAAAAATTTTTTAAGTAAATAAAACAATGGAGCCAAATAGAAAATCTAAAGATCACGTGCAAGTGAGAACTTAAAATATGAGATATGGCATTATAATTCAATACAAATAGATGGCGCATTATAGAAATGGTACTGGCTCTCCACCTGGAAGAAAGGAATTCCCTAACTCATATCCTATGTAAAACTTATAGATTGATAAAGTATTTCAGTGTTTTAAAGATAAAATTAAAAATTTAGAAAAATATTTGTAGAAACATTTTATGTGAGAGACCTTCTTAATCTAGACAGGAAACCTAGAAGCCATGAAGGAATAGAAGTGTGTGTGTGTGTGTGTGTGTTTTAATATGGCAGAATATGCAATGACAAAATCAAAGTGGTAGCCTAGAAAAAAATATGAAATATATGACAAATGAAAACAATATCTGTACTATGCTAGGTGCTCCTACAAATTTTAAAAGGCAAACTATAGAACTGGATAAATAACATAAACAAGAAACGTAAGAGGAAATCTAAAAGCCCTAAAACACATGAAAAGAGACTTAACCTCAGTAGTGAGGGAGATGCCAAATGTAGTAATGATGTGGTAGCATTTTATGCCATCAAATTGGTCAAAACCAAAAATAGCAATACCATTGTTAACTGGAGAAGATACTAGGTTTTATCCATTTTAAAGGCCTAAGTGCACCACATTTAATCATTTGAGCATCTCAGAAGGCAAGAATCATAAAATCATAAAATGTGAGTGTCTGAATGGATTACAAAGTCCTAGTCCATTCATCCAGTGTTTTTTTTTTTTTGAGACAGAGTCTCGCTCTGTTGCCCAGGCTGGAGTGCAGTGGCCGGATCTCAGCTCACGGCAAGCTCCGCCTCCCGGGTTTATGCCATTCTCCTGCCTCAGCCTCCCAAGTAGCTGGGACTACAGGCGCCCGCCACCTCGCCCGGCTAGTTTTTTGTGTTTTTTTAGTAGAGACGGGGTTTCACCATGTTAGCCAGGATGGTCTCGATCTCCTGACCTCGTGATCCACCCATCTCGGCCTCCCAAAGTGCTGGGATTACAGGCTTGAGCCACCACGCCCGGCCTCATCCAGTTTTTCTAGCTAGAAAAACTGTGACCTGGAGAAGTTTTATGATGTTTTACTCAGGCCACATAGCAAGAAGGCTCAGCTGACATCATCACATCCAAAGGATTGTCTTAGCATCTTTTTACCAACTTACTTTTTTGTGCCTTAAAAAGGAATTAAGTTCAAGCAGAATTTGCTTTGCTTTGACAGAAAAAAATACTCTTAATCCCAAACACAACACAAAGACGTCTTTCAGAAATTTACTCATGTGTTGAGCATGAATCAATTATTGCAATGACAAATGCAAATTTCCTTGAAAAAATGTGTCATCTGTTGGACCAATTCATAGATGAATCTTTACTGCACAGTGTTCATGGGCTTGTGCAAGTCTTATGCAACCCAGTGAAATCAATAGTAATAGCAACAACAACAAAAAAACCTACAAAATATCTGAGGTCTGACAATAAAAAGAAAGGCTATGAACCACAGGCTCTGCCTTTCCACTGATCTCTATTTGGGGGAATTGTTTCGGGAGGAAGAAGTGGTATTTTGTTTTTAGTATGATGACAATAATGATCCCTTCCATCCCTTGAAAACGCCTTCAGAGTTTTCAAAACGGTGTCACGTACATTCTCACTTTGATCCTCACAACAGCCCTGTGATGGAGGCTTGCAGTTTTCTAAGAAACTCCACTCATGTTTTTCAACTGATCTTCTCTTTTCTTTCAGGCATATTGCCACTCAAGGAGCTATAAGTCTCAAGTGCAAAGAGTCAGAATAATTCACAAAGATAAACATAATGGTCAAGTTCTTCTAAAGGAGCTGTGTGTGTGTGTGTGTGTGTGTGTGTGTGTGTGTATGAGAGAGACAGAACGTATTCCTGTGAAGGATAAAGAAATATCAACTAAATAATGTGAGAGTTGGTTGGTAGAGAATAAGAATTCCAGTAGTGTATGGGAATAGAATATCTATAGCAACTGGATGTACTACTGTTTTAAATTTTCTGATTATATACTCCTCTTAATATAAGGCTAAAGGCATTGTAGCTTCAATTTTTGAAAATTTTGATGTTTGTTGTAATGGTGGTAATTGTTGTTGAATCGTTTTCTCAAAAACCAGTGTCACCAGCTATGGGATAACATTTGAGACAATATAGGACACAATTCTGAGATTATTTTTTTCCTCTGTCTTTTTCTCTAGCCAGTCATTGTCAGCAGGCCTGGATTTGTGACACTTTAGTAAGAATGCTAACAAAATGAGAACTGTGTCAGCTTCTTCAATGATTTTTGTGAAAACATCAAAGGCTCCTTCCTGTGGTCCTCTAGAGAGGATGGACTTTATGCATTGTACTGCTAGGACATGCCTTGTATAATCAACAATGTGTTTACTTAGCAGCCCTCCCTCACTGATTCAGTGGAAAAAATACAAACAGGGAATAAAAATGAAGAATTTCTCATTTCAGATGGTACTGCATCTTGGACTCTGAATTCTTGAGAAATTTATTTGTTATAACCTCAAGCCTCTTTTGAGAGTGAAAACTGACTTACATAGATAAACTGCTGGCCTAGAAAGCAATCTGATTTTTTGAAAACACTGATCTTCCTTTTGCTCAAAAGCACTTCCTGGGTTGTATGTATGCCTCTTATGGGTAATGGTGTGTATTTAATTTAATAGGTAGACGTTATAGGAATTTTGACTTGGCTTTATGCTTTGTTTTCACATGTAAAATAATACGGATAATGAAGACATCGTGTAGCTGAAATTACCTAGACCAGCACTGCAATGATAAAAATGTTGCTTCCACTGACTGCAACTAAAACCTTAGACAAAATGCATAAAGCAGCTCTCAGAGGATTCTGGAAGATACACTGCCTAAAGAACTCTGTACTTGAACGACAAACCAGCTGTGAATTTCCTGGGTTGCTTTTCCTTCCTGTACCTCCTGTCTCAGGCTCCAGGGAAGCCTGAAACCTAGAATTACAAGTGGTTATGGACGGAAAAATCTTGAGAAAAGCCCACACTCTCCAGCCAGAGGACCGGCAAGATGCAGGGGAGTGCTGCAATATGAAGGTCTTTTGACTTTTTCTGGCCCACTCCAGGTAAGAGTCAGCAAGGAAACAGCAAACCTGTTCTCCCTACCAGTGGCAGCAGCAGCACTGAAAGTAACCCTTTGGCTGGGCGCAGTGGCTCACACCTGTAATCCCAGTACCTTGGGAGGCCGAGGAGGTAGGATCACTTGAAGTGAGGAATTCGAAACCAGCCTGCCCATCATCGCAAGATGTCATCTCTACAAAAATTAGCTAGGTGCAGGGGTGGGTGCCTGTAATCTAAGCTACTTGGGAAGCTGAGGCAGGAGGATCTCTTCAGCCCAGGAGTTCAAAGCTGCAGTGAGTTTCCTTCCTGCCTGCCTGCCTGCCTCTCTGCCTCTCTTTCTCTCTTTTTGAGGTAGAGTTTCACTCTTGTTGCCCAGGCCGGAGTGAAATGGTGCAATCTCAGTTCACTGCAACCTCTGCCTCCCAGAGGTGATTCTCCTGCCTCAGCCTCCCAAGTAGCTGGGATTACAGGCATGCACCACCACGCCCAGCTAATTTGATATTTTTAGTAGAGACGGAGTTTCACTATGTTGGTCAGGCTGGTTTCAAACTCCTAACCTCAGGTGATCCACTGGCCTTGGCCTCCCAAAGTGGTTGGATTAACAGGCGTGAGGCAACGTGCCTGCCAATGCAGTGAATTATGACTGGGCCACTGCACAGCAGCCTGGGTGACAAAGCATGAGCGAAGGGAGGAAGGAAGGAAGGGAGGGAGAGAGGGAGGGAGGGAGGGAGGGAGGGAGGAAGGAAGGAAGGAAGGAAGGAAGGAAGGAAGGAAGGAAGGAAGGAAGGAAGGAAGGAGAAAAAGAGAAAGAAAGGGAGAAAAAGAAAGAGAGAGAAGAGGAGAGGAGAGGAGAAAAAGAGGAGAGGAGAAAGAAGAAAAGATGGAAGGAGAGAGGGAAAAAAGTGACCTCTGTTGAGTAAAGGCCTTGGGCAGAACCCACCCTAGCAATGAAAGGTGTCAACCTAAATAACAGAGAGAGGCTGTCTAAGAGAAAAGGTATTTATTTAAGAATAAAACATTGCAATGGGAATACACATGCCATAGTAAACTGTGCATATTCAAGGAGGTAAAGGAAGACAAAAGTTTTTATTTGTTTTTGAGACACTCTGTCGCCCAGGCTGGAGTGCAGTGGCGCAGTCTTGGCTCACTGCAACCTCTGCCTCTTGAGTTCAAGCAATTCTCCTGCCTCAGCCTCCTGAGTAGCTGGGATTACAGGCACTCACCACCAGGCCCAGCTAATTTTTGTATTTTTGGTAGAAATGGGGTTTCACCATGTTGGCCAGGCTAGTCTCAAACTCTTCACCTCAGGTGATCCACCCATCTCGGGCTCCCAAAGTGCTGGGATTACAGACGTGAGCCCGTGCCTGGCAGACAAAAGTTTTTATTTCTTTATTTTTTATTATACTTTAAGTTCTGGGATACATGTGCAGAACATGCAGGTTTGTTACATAGGTATACATGTACCATGGTGGTTTGCTGCACCCATCAACCCATCATCTACATTAGGTATTTCTCCTAATGCTACCCCTCCCCTAGCTCCCCACCCCCCGACAGACCCCATTGTGTGATGTCTCCCTCCCTGTGTCCATGTGTTCTCATTGTTCAACTCCCACTTATGAGTGAGAACATGTGGTGTTTGGTTTTCTGCTCCTGTGTTAGTTTGCTGAGAATGATGGTTTCCAGCTTCATCCATTTCCCTGCAAAGGACATGAACTCATTCTTTTTTATGGCTGCATAGTATTCCATGGTGTATATGTACCACATTTTCTTTATCCAGTTTATCATTGATGGGCATTTGGGTTGGTTCCAAGTCTTTGCTATTGTAAATAGTGCTTCCATAAACATACGTGTGCATGTGTCTTTATAGTAGAATGATTTATTTTATTATTTTGTCTTTATTTTTATTATTATTTTTTGAGACAGAGTCTTGCTCTGTCACCCAGGCTGGACTGCAGTGGTGCAGTCTCAGCTCACTGCAACCTCTGCCTCCCAGGTTCATGCCATTCTCCTGCCCCAGTCTCCTGAGTGGCTGGGATTACAGTCACGTGCCACCATGCCCGGCTAATTTTTTGTATTTTTAGTAGAGACAGGGTTTCACTGTGTTGGCCAGGATTGTCTCGATCTCCTGACCTCATGATCTGCCTGCCTCAGCCTCCCAGAGTGCTGTGATTACAGGTTTGAACCACCTTGCCCCGCCATAGTAGAATGATTTATAATCCTTTGGGTATATGTCCAGTAATGGGACTGCTGGGTCAAATGGTATTTCTGGTTCTAGATCCTTGAGGAATCGCCACACTGTCTTCCACAATGGTTGAACTAATTTATACTCCCACCAACAGTGTAAAAGTGTTCCTATTTCTCCACATCCTCTCCAGCATCTGTTGTTTCCTGACTTTTTAATGATCACCATTCTAACTGCTGTGAGATGGTATCTCATTGTGGTTTTGATTTGCATTTCTCTAGTGACCAGTGATGATGAGTTTTTTTTCATATGTTTCTTGGCCTCATAAATGTCTTCTTTTGAGAAGCAGACAAAAGTTTTTAAAGGAAAGAAAGGAGGAGGATTACATAATTGTTTGGAAATAATTATCCTTGGCTATGAAGATCAGTAACAAGGGTGAGTCCAATCCAAGGTTGGACAGGCAGTTGCTGGGCAGATGTCCTTGCAGAAGTATTTTTTTGGTGTAAGGTTATGATGGCCTTTGTGCAAGGTTGTGGTTTTTGTAGTTTTTTTCATTATCAGGCATACAATTAAGAATCCACTCTTCATGGCTTTCTCTGGCTCTATTTGTCAGGGTTTTCTTAACATTATTGACTCCATTTTTGTTCTGACAACTTTCACAGGGGGCATGCCTTCCCCAACATAGGCATGGTGGAGGTGGCCATTACAGGGCTGAGTCCTTTTGAGTCTCCTACATGCTCCAGATGAGAGCATTAGCAACAGAGGGGAATTGTTGAGATACCCTTTCTACTGTGGTCAGTGATTCAAGATGGTTGTATCTTCCCTGAGTTGAGAAGGCTGAATCTTTACCCACCCTATAGTGCCAACAAAGGAAAAAGATGGAATACAGAGCAGAAAATACTTTTAGAATTTGGGCATAATCTTGGAACTAGGGAAGCCTGACCCTCCTTATTTTCCCAAACATCTATGCCGTGTACTCCCTATCTGACCCTATTGTAGGCAGCCCTCCACTGGGATGCAGCCTGGAGGCAAGAGAATATCAGCTGTGTTTTACCTCTCAGGCTATTGTTTTGCTCAGCAGAGGCTAAGAAGCACTTAATGATCAGAGTGGGGAAAGGTTAGCATGGCAAGACTGTTGTTAAGAGACAGAAACCCCAAGGCTGGACTCTACATTCAAGAATCATAAACCAAATATCTGGCTTTGGACATTAGCCCACCATCCCTGACACCTGACATAATGCTAACAGTCTAGCATCTGACTTGAAGTTTTAAGGTTTGGTATTTCCAGAGAAGCCCCAAGCTTGCAAAATAACATCTTGTAATTAATCACCTTCTTTTGCCATCCCTAGACACCAGAACTCAAACCAACAGAAGGAGAATTGCGAAAGCAGCATAGCCTTCAGAATAAGAATTTCCCCAGAATATCCCTCCCAGGAATGACCATGAAGGCAAAGGACAAAGAGGTTTCTGTCATTTGCAACCTAAAAACCTTGACTAATACAAACAGAACTTGGGTTCTCTCTTTTCCTGGCTAGGCTGTTTCAAGAAGCCTTGGGTACATACCCCACCCATACCTGCACAACCTGGAGATCCCCTCCATGGATTATCCTTCTAAATCTACCCCAGTCCCAAGGGAAGAATTGAAAACAGAGTAGAAGGGAGGCCTTATTTCCTTTGGACTCAGCTGACATCTTGGTGCTCTGAGCTTGACCTGGCACCTTTCTCCCACCCTAAGAAATACTCTAGCTTTGATAAACTTCATCACCACTGATGGCATTTTCATTATTATCTGTTAAAATGAAGGTTTGAACTAGATGAGTGTTCGACTTTTTTCCAGATTCCTCTGGGGTATGGAACGTGTGCATCTCTTTAACAGAAGTGCCCCTATTTGAGGAACTAGGACATCTGAATTGGGTTCTCTAATTTCCCGGCACAGGACTCTGCATATAGTAGGTTTCTTAGTGACTATTCCACTGATTGGTAATCTGGGTCAGCCAACACAGTTAAACCTTTCTCCATATAGGTCCATTTTGCCTTACTATTCTTGCCTTGGGCTGTTGTAGTCTTTTGATGAAGGTCTTAAATTAACAAGCTCATTTTACATCTAGAACTAAGACAACCCTTCCTCTTCTCCCCATTCTAAATGAGAGCAATTTCATCCCTATCACTCTAAGATCCCTTGCCTCCAAAAGCTCAGATACCAATTAGCCTCCAGTGGAGATTAATAAACAATACAATAATGACAGATAAAAAGACTAATTCTTTGGCCAAGAGAATCATTTTAATTAATTTAATCCTAGCTGAAAGATCAGCTGTGCTCAGGCCTGCTCACCAGCAGGGCCCATTTATCCCAGTCTGCCCCTGCCTTGAAAGCCAGGGTGTGCTTGGGAGCCAGCACTTAAGCAACAATGAGAAACAGATTGTACTGTCAGGCTTCATTAAAGGTCATCATTAGTATTCCAATTTGAAGACTGTCGCTCTAGCTCAACCTTTTACCAATTCTTCACTGGCACATTGTGAAGTTTGGTTCAGCTGTGAAACGTAAAAATTCTCCCTGGGCTCCCTGGTGGCAGAGGATGGGTATCATTTGATGCCTGTCGCTCTGCAGCTTAAAGGGTAAATCCCCAGGGAAGTGACGGTCCCGGGATTCTATTTGAAAATCAAGACATGTGCAGCTGCCTGGGATTCAGATATTTGCAAGGAATGGAACTTTCTAGGACTCAGCCATAGCAGTCAGAAATAGGATGGCTTTGTCATCTTCCCCAGAAGCTTATTTCAACTTGTAAAAGAGCTGAAAAGGATTTTTTAGTGGAAGCCTAGCTAGGGACAAACAGGAATCATCATCAAAGTGGGAAATTGTTCTGGGCCAAAGGCTCAACAGAAGGACCAGCAACTACCCTGATATCATTTAAAGCCAACAACCCTCAGAGCACAATTCCTGCTGGCATTAGGGAGACAGTTTTCAGCCTACTCTGCACAGGATATGAAATTTTAATTTGCTTTTTCTACAAACTGTCAATTTTAGCTAGTTTCCCTTTGCTGATGCAATTTTTGTTTTTGTTTGTGCAAGGAGGTAAATTTTTACACACTTTTAATCTTTTTTCCTCATAAGTAGACCAACAGCCTAGTCTTTTGTGTCTGTTTTGGAATTAGGTCATCTCTGCTGGGTATACTCCACCACCACTCTTTTCTGACTTATTCCTGTTGGGTCTTTTTGGGTTGTTATTCTTTCAACTCCTATCATGCTTGCCTCATACTTCATTTGGTGCCAGGTCATGCTGTTTCTTTTAAGAACTGATGTCTGTTTTGCACTGGATTCTAATCTCCAAATGAATATGCACCCAGGATCAATCTCTTTCTTTCTTTCCTTCCTTCCTTCCTTCCTTCCTTCCTTCCTTCCTTCCTTCCTTCCTTCCTTCCTTCCTTCCTTCCTTCCTTCCTCCCTTCCTTCCTTCCTTCCTTCCTCCTTGTTTTCCTTCCCCTCTCTCTCTCTTGCTTCCTTCCTTCTTTTTCTCTTCCCCTCCTTCCCTCCCTCTCCCCCTTCCCTCCCTCCCTTCCTCCCTTCCTTCCTTCCTTCCTTCCTTCCTCCTTGTTTTCCTTCCCCTCTCTCTCTCTTGCTTCCTTCCTTCTTTCTCTTCCTCTTCTTCTCTTCCTTCTTCTTTCTCTCCTTCTTCTCTCTCCTTCTTTCTTTTTTCACTTTGTCATTGTCCAGGTTGGTAAGCAATGTCTAGAAAAGATAAAATATTCATAGAAAATAAATGAAAAAATTGCGTGTTAACCACACACTACCTTATAAACCCCAAACACCTGATACCCAGAGTGATATGTTACTAATGACAAGGTCTCAATGGGAAGGCATTTTAACAAAATCAAGAAGAAAACTAATTTTTAATCCAATTGTGTTTCTAAATGAGCCAAGTTAAGACTAAATGTACTTTGCTGCAGTAGTTTCTGTTTGTTTCCTGAAACTGTGTATTTTGAATGGTCTAGTGTCGAGCTAGATAAAAGGATAAAATCTTACCCACCATTCACAGATCCACTGGTGAACTGCACCCTGTTCTTCCAAGCTCTGCCCAGGTCAGTGTTTCCTTATGGCTTTCTTTGACTCCCCGCTATTCCCCAGTTAAAAGCAATGGCAGCCTCATCTGTGTCCTGTAGCTCTAAAGGTACAAAAAAATTGCTATCTTGGATAATAACAATTTTAACATGTTATTCTAGTTGCTTGTGTAGGGGCCAAAGGAAAACTTCCTCATCACCTTCTGAAAGTTCACTGAAAATCACAGACAAAGGCAGATTAAAAGGAGAAAAGGCATAGAAATTTATTTGATCATAGTTTTATATGACATGGGAGCCTTCAGAATAAAGACCCAAAGGTACAAAGGAATGGCCCATTTTTATTCTTAAGTTCAATGAAGTGTAGATAGCCCTGCAGAAATATGATAGGCAAAAAGGGTATGATTGAATACTAATGGACCGAGTAGGCAAACCCAGCAAGGTGAGTCTTTCTAGGTTATTCTTGGCCTCTCTGTGCAGCTTTCCTTCCTCCCAGGTATGGGGCAGGACTCTGTGGAATGGGAGTCTTATGACCTATGCTTAAGTAAGGTCGGTCAGATGATTTCCTTATGGCCAGTTTTTACACAGAAGAAAAGAGAGAAAATTAGAGTAATATTTTTAGGTTTTATGGCTGGCTCTGGGGAAAAGGGTTCTGGTTTCCATGAGCTGCCTTGGGGAGCAGGGATTCTAGTTTCTATGATTGGCCTTGGGGTAGAATGAGAGGCCAGGGAAGGAGAAAGTAAGAGAGAGCTGCTTCTGAGATCTTCATTTTGGGGTGTAGTTTTCTGAGCCCCAGCATTTGCTTATACCCTCCATGCAAGGATGGTTTTTTGTAGTTATTTCTTTCTTTTTGTTTTTTAATTCATGTATCCCTAGCATATGACCTATTACAGGAAGAACATTCAATAAAGACTGACTCCAAGAAATTATAACCACCACATGTTTCTATGCCCTTAATCCTCTGGGGACTGTAAATTCTAGAGGCCAAACTGTAGGTGTGGCCATACCTGTGCATGGTTCCTGCTGCCTAAACTTCCAGATCTTTCATGCTTCCTTCCCTGTCTCCAAATGCTGTTCCTCAGCTGCTTGTCAATTCTGTGAGCACCTAATATTTATATAATAAATTCTTTTCTCTTTTTTGAGATGGAGTCTCTCTCTGTCACCCAGGCTGGAGTGCAGTGACGCGATTTTGGCTCACTGCAACCTCTGCCTCATGGGTTCAAGCAATTCTCCTACCTTAGCCTCCTGAGTAGCTGGGTCTACAGGCACCCACCACCACACCCAGCTAACTTTTTGTATTTTTAGTAGAGATGGGGTTTTACCATGTTAGCCAGGATGGTCTCGATCTCCTGACCTCATGATCTGCCCACCTGGGCCTCCCAAAGTGCTGGGAATACAGGTGTGAGCCACCGCGCCCGGCCCTAATAAATTAATTTTTTCCCTAATATAGCCAGAGTCTGTTTTTGTTGCTGTGATAAAAAATCCTAATGGTTCACCTTCCACCTGCCTCTCCCTCTATAGATTCTGCTGAGAAGACAATGGTGTACATGTCAAGTGTCTGAAAGGAGGCACACAGGAAAGAGGGACTTGAGCTAAACACTATGTTTATAGAGTCTCAGACCTGAATTTCCCTTTGAGTGCCTCCAGTATAAGAATGAAGGGACTTGGGCAAGTAGTTAGCTAATGCCCTGTAATCATTGGCTTGTGACTGAAAAACCTGGAATAAACAATGTCCTCTCAGCTTCTTCCTCTTTCTGGGCTATCCAATGATTCCCCATCTTTAACATGCCTAACAGTCACCTGGAATCATGTCAACAGATTCCTGGACACCCACTCCCAGTCCTATACTCCAAAATTCTGATTTAAGAGGAGATTCTGATAAGGGTGATAAATGCTTTGAAAAACACTAGAAGTCAGCCTGCAGATAAAGCCATTATACAATAAATAAATAAATAAATAAATAAATAAAAAGCTAGAGAAATTCATAAACAGAGATACAGAGCTCTCATTAAACTGTGTCTAAAGACCGATCCTCTATGGATTTACAAATAGAAGACATTCCTTGTATTATTTAAGCCAAACTTAAAATTGGTTGTCTGTTACTTACAACTGAAAGCTTATAACTGATACGAAAATGCCTTCATTTTATACATCATATGATTAGATAATCACAGCCAATCTCTGAAGACAGTTTTTGTTGCATCCCCATTTTACAGATGGTGACACCAGCTGAAAAAGCAAGACCTTTGCCTGAAACAAGCATAATTTATAGTCAGATCTGTAGAGGTAGGTCTTGTCACGGTATAGTAACCCTCCATTAAGGAAAATAGGATACCCCATTCTTACTGGATTTCTGTTCTACTACCTTCTCGAAGCCTTTACTGAAAACTGGGCCCACCCTAATATTCCCTATGTGGCTACCAAGTGTAAACAGATTTAGTGTCACAAATGTGTAATTTAATTGTTCTTGAAGAGCTTGATGTTTCATTTATTTTTTCTCTACTTTACTGTGAGTTCCTCAAAGACGAACACCACATCTTGATTCTCTCACATTCCTCTAGAAGGCACTCAATCAATAATAGCTAATAATAATAATAATAGCTGACTGAATTAAAACAAAAGGACAGGCAAACCTGGGGTAGAATAAACTATGGTTTATTCATATGTATAACTGGGTTCCAGTAGTTTCTGACACTTAGTTTGTGCTCAATACATTTTTGCCAAATAAATGAATATCAGTTGAGCCTTTCTGATACAATGAGACTCCATACCCATGACATTGGAAAATGGGCTTTTTAGGAAATACTAAAAAACAAACAACAGGATAATGTAGCATCTCATCTTGCCTTCAAAGAATATGGTTTTGAAATTGGTAACAATTCAAAGATTTTTGCTGGACATTCTTAACTGCAGGGCCAGTAGCACTAACCATAAAGGTGGATAATCCCAACTTTCACATAACTGAAGATCATCATTGCTGCCTTGTTGTACAGTACAGAGCTAAAATTACAGTATATTCAATGAAAGTTACAGCATATTCAGACACAGGTTAGGGCCCATATGTCAAAAGGATTTTTTAAATTAAGGAATCCAACCACTGCTGCAAACAAAAGATTCAGATTTTAAATTTTGTAATTTGTGCCTGCCATTTTTTAATATTAATAATTAAACAATCTTATATGCTTCCTAGGTCATAAAAATCCAAAAATCTGCCTTTAATTTGGCTTTTCAACATGACATGGTAGAGCAGAAAGCAATTGCTCTTAGGCTAGAACGCCCGATTCAATTTCTGGCTCCAACACTTGCCTGGTATGGCCTTTATGCAGGTCATAAACCTCTGAGATTCCCTTCCTCTTCTGTAAAACGGGAATAACAGTGAAACCCACTCCACAGAGTCATTGTGAATGTACAATTACACAATATATGATGCAAAAGTATTTTATGGTTGGGGGTGGTGGGCCTGTAATCCCAGCACTTTGGGAGGCCAAAGCAGAAGGATCACTTGAGCCCAGGAGTTCAAGACCAACCTGGGCAACATAGTGTGACCCCATCTCTACAAAAAAATTTAAAATTAGCTGGGCTTTGTGGCATGCATCTGTAGTTCCAGCTACTTGGGGGGGCTGAGGTGGGAAGATTGTTTGAGACCAGCAGGTTGAGGCTGCAGTGAGCAGTAATGTACCACTACACTTAGCCTAGGTAACACAGAGAGAGACCCTGCCTCAAAAAAACAAAACAAAAAAACCAAAAAGTACTTTGTATATTAAATATATCATTTAAGGTGATTTTGGTTGCAAGGAAGAGAAAATCCATTTCAAAGTAGCTTAAATATGCAGAAAATGTGTTGGCTTTCATACTTGATAAGCCCTGAGATGGTTTAGGCTCCACTTCTTTTCTCCACACACCTCTCCACCCTGCTCTTCAGTGTGGGTGAACTTCTCATCAGGTGGGCTTCAGGCATAGTCTTAAGATAGCTGGCAGCAGAAGACTGGGCTTTCTCCTTCACATCCTGGAAAAGAGGATGCTTTCCACATCTTTCAAACACAGGTCTGAGTTTCACTGTGCTTGGACCAATCCTGAGTAATGTCGAAGAAGTAAGGATTGATTGAGAGAAATCAGAGCCCACCCCAGAACCAAAGTATAACGTCTGTAACACCCAAAGTGTATGGATGCTAGGCAATGAGTGATGGTTTTCCAAAGGAAAGTTAGAATGAGAAAAAGGAAACAAATGAGGAGTAGGTGCAAATCTCCACTCCACTGCATAAATGGTACAGCTTTGTATTCTGATGGATGTTAGTATCACAGCTGAGTTTGGATACACACTTTTTACAGCTGTGTTTTTAATCTCCCTTACAGTTTTGCCTTAAGATATTTAAGTGGTTGAACTTACGACATTTACTTCCTTACTTTTTGTTGCCACTTCTCAAATTACTGAGATTATTCCAATGATGTAAGTCATATTACACATTCCATTTGTAATATATGGAAGAACTTAGAAAACTGCACTATACAAATGGCAGATACTCTCCTTGCTTCTTTGATTTCAATACGGTCTTTTGAGTTGGGGAGGCTGACAACCATGTTAGGATCAGATGATTCTCTGTATAGTCAAGTTCCTTGCAAACTAGATTTATTCATAAAGGATATGCCTTATAGTTTCCACGAAAAACTACTTAGCCCAGCCCTCATAAAACAATGTAGCCTCAGGGTTTTCTGAAACAGGTGGTTCACTGGCTCTTAATAGAATAGCACTAACTATTTTTGCAACAGCTTAATTTATACGACTTAACAGTTCACAATATGCTTAAAAAGAATCTAAGCGATGGATGGATGTTGAAATTTTTTAGATGTTAGGCCTGGGGATCAGACCCCTGCGTGAGTGGTATGTCTAATGTAAACTGAAAACAATCATAATCAGAATCCATAGCAAAATAAATACTTAAGACCTAAAGTTTTACTTATTTCTATGCTTCCTAAATATCATAAAACTTAAGATAAAAGTCTGCATCTTTACAGTTATTATATGTTTTTATATATCTTTGTTCATTTGATTCTCACAACTTCCTCTGAGATATATTAGTGAAGAATTACTAGCTTCACTGTTCCAATAAGGAAACTGAACCCTAGAAAGGATTAAGGAGTTGCCAAAGGTCAAATAGGAAGTATCAAATCCAGGTCTTTTGCTTCCAAGTTCAGTGCTCTTTCTACAACAGCACGGTGTACACATTTGGAAGTTTGTAGAGACTACTACAAAAATATCAGATTCACTTTGGGCTCTGGGAAAGAACTTAAACATCTGTGTTAGTAAACTCTTGAAGTCAATTAGTAAGATTCAGCCGGGCGCGGTGGCTCACGCCTGAAATCCCAGCACTTTGGGAGGCCAAGGCAGGCAGAGATCACTTGAGGTCAAGAGTTCAAGACCAGCCTGGCCAACACAGTGAAACCCCTGTCTCTACTAAAAAATACAAAACCTAGTCAGACGTGATGGCACATGCCTGTAGTCCCAGCTATTCAGGAGGCTGAGGCAGGTGAGTCGCTTGAACCTGGGAGGTGGAGGTTACAGAGAGCCGAGATTGTGTCACTGCACTCCAGCCTGGGCAACAAAGTGAGACCTTCGTCTTAAAAAAAAGACAATAAAAAGAAAAAAAGAGTCTTCATCTCTGGTGAGTTTTACAAGATCAGAAGAGTCTCCAGCTTAATCTGGGCAGACACTGCAGGAAGAGCTAAAAAAGACTTGAAGGTCTCTCCAACACTGAAATTCCAGAACTCTGGAATCCATAATTGAAGGGCAGATAATCATTCCAAGATCTTTGATTACATTGTTAAAAATGACTTACCCATCTTCAAGTATCTGTTTTTGACAACTAGCATGTTTTGCCAACCATTAGGTCTGCTTTTAAAACATGACTACAAACAGGACTAATATTCTCTGGCAGTTTATGTTGCCCAGAGAAAGAGAGTAATACCAACCAAAGGAATTCATGTTGACCTTGTTGGAAGAGTATGATCTCCTCCTTGTAATTTCAAGGGAAAGAGCCATCCAAGTTTAAATTGAGGAATCTGGTTTGCAGATGAAGTCATTCATGTGGCCACTGGCCACAGTTGTCCAACTGATTACCATTTGTCTCTTTGGATTGCAGTAGATTTGATACAAATCATTAGTTAGAAAAGTAGAAACTAATCAAGCTTTCCTAGATAAAACACATTTTTGTTCTTTGTTTTATAGTCCTTTAGCTATAGTCCTTGCATCTCAGATACTTGCAGTATGAATTTCACTACAAAAGTACAATACATTTAAGGGAATAATTTTGATATCCATTTTATGGATTATCATATCATATGGATTATTGATATTTTTATAATTATGATATCCAGCGCATTAGAAAAAAGAATGATGCTTTTGTTATAAGCAGTGCTAATTAAAGCAGATACTTTCAAAGTTACTGTGGAAGAGTGAATCATCATCTCCAACATAACATGCATTTATGGGGGTGACTTTTTATTGGATCAGCATAATAAAAAAACTGTTGCCAAGTTATATTACCTTCAAATAAATGCTTGTGTATTGGACTTTTTTCTTAATAAGTATACACAATTATTTAACATAATAAGCACATGTTATTTTAAAATGCAATTAGTATATTTTCATTTTATTTTATTTATTTACATGTAGCTGGATTTGTACCAAAAAAGGATAGGAGGCAGAATGCTATATTTTAATTTAAATGTAAGATTTTTAAAATGTATGTTAATAGACTATGCCAGGTCAACAAAAGAAACTTAAAATGTTAGCAGCTAACTTCACTCTTCTCTTTCTGTTTATATACAATTTGAGGATAGACTTAAGTTCTTCAACTTTCAATTCCCTAATAGATTTTTGTTTTAGACTGAATTAGTCCATGCCAATAGTGGTGATCGAAATTTTTCTGAACATGCAGAATACTGCTACTTGTATTAAATGTTACATTCTCACACAATCACTTCCAGTGGAGTTGGGAGCTTCAGTGACTCTCCAGTCATCGGTGTTCTTTTCTTTAAACCTTTGACAGCCAATATTTATTTTCTGAGTGCTTCATCTGCAGCCTTGCAATTTATTATGATTGACATTATGGCAGGGTGACTGTTGGATCACCAGGTGAATTCTTTTCAGTTAAGGCTTGGCAGTCTTGTCAATTGTAAAAATAAGGGCTGTTATTATTGTGGTTACTGTTGTTATTGGATCAGGTACTGAGATTTGACAAGAAAAATGGGTTTATAAATTCTTGGCTTGCTAGTCTCTACTCATAAATCTTTCTTTAACATCTTAACACGTAACAGGACATTTTCATTTGCTATGGCTCCACAGAACACTAATTTCTATATTTGAATGAGTTATACTGATTTCCATAGTCATTAAATGATTTTCAGCAAGAGAATAAATGTGGCAGAACTAAACTAATTACACTTTTCACACTTGAGGATGAAAATGAACTGTCTGCTATTGTCATCACATTGTGTATTACCTGTCTTGTTCAGAAATGGCAAGCATTATGAAAATAGTTTGGTGATAATAGTAATCAATTATCAAATAGTTATAAATTATTAACTATCAAATTAACAATTATCACTAATAGTTACCAATTATGGTACTGCTATTATGTCCCAAGAGCTTACCATAAATTGTCTCATTTAATCTTCCCAAGAATAATATGTCCCAAGATATCCACTTCACAAATAAAGAAATTGAGGCTCATATTGATGAATATTCATCAATATTCAGCTACTAAATAGCCAAGCTGGGATTAAAATGTGGTTCTGTCTGCCTTCATAGTTTGTGCTCTTGAGTTTAAGAGTAACACAGCATAAAACCAAGATCTGCAATCCAAATATTCTAATAATCCTAAATGGTCTATTAAGAATACAACATTTATTTACTCTTGCTTTAAAAAATATAAAAAGTTACTTCTAAACATTATGAAGAATCAAACAGGCAAATCCAGAATCTGGATCTTTCTTGAATGTACAGTGGCATCAGAAAAAGTATGAGGGCAATGGAAAGGGTGACTATTGTTCTATCTAGATTAAAAGAGAAAAGAAATAAAACAACCAAATACAATTTATGGACCTTGTTTGGTTACTGATTCAAACAAAACTAGAAAATGATATTTTGGAGACAACTGGAATTATTGGAATATGAATTGGATATTTTAAAATAACAAGAAATTTTATCGAGAGTGAGAATGGCCTATATTTATGTAAAATAGAAAAATCTCCATGCCTTTCAGGAATGCAAACTGAACTAGGTAGGGGCAAAATAACATGATGTCTGAGATCTGCTTTAAAATACTTCCAAAAAAAAGAGAAAAGAAGAAAGGCGAGATGAAGCACAGGTGGTGAACTCTTGCTAATTATTTTGTCTGGGTGATGGGCATGAGAATTCAATATACAATTCTTGCTACTTTCGTGTATATTTCAATTTTTCCTAGTAAAAGCACTGAAAAAAACCTACTTGCAAGTATTTTGTTGATGGCCTCATAAATAGCTGCTATAGTTCTTATCTCAAGGTTTTGAATTTTAATGTAATGTTTAGGTCCAAGTGTTAGGATTTCAAGCAGTTGGGGTTGAAATATTTAGCGTTACACTGCCCTCTTGCGCTTTCCACGGAGTTTATGGCTTGATGCAAATCCCCTCACTGCCTTCCTCCCACCTAATCTTTCCTCTTCCACTTCAACAGTTGAGTTTGCCAGCTAGTTTTAAATTTAAATGGAGGTTTTAGAAGGCTCTTAGCAGATAATAGTGTCTTTGTCCACACTGGAATCCCGAATGCTTCCTCCCCTGCACTCAAGATTTGCTCCCCTTCATTGCTCTCTCTTAACAGCAAATTGCATAAAAGTGGCAAAAAAGACCCAAAAGCAGCCAGTTGCCAAGAGTCCATATGTTTGAAAGGGAAACTCCAACATTTATCGAGCTGAGAAGTTGACTGTGTTCCGGCAATCTATTTTTTTAATTATTCAATTATGAATTCACAGTTACAAATAATTAATGGATGTTAGTAAGATCTCCTGAGAGGAACATTTGATGCATGGCCAAAATGATGAAAGACCCACTCAAAAGTGTCCTTAAAATGACTTAAACAGGTAAAATGTTTTAAAACTCTAAGAAATTCTTTAAGATAAAAAATAATACCAAAAGATGGGAAAAGACTTCCCCATCAAAGTAAAACCAAATAACCAATTATTATAAAACCAATAATTGAGAAAATCAAGTTTTCTTTATCAAACTGTTATTTTGACCAATCTGTTCTATGAGCCAACTAATTTCAACCAGATTTCTTTCTTCCAAATCATATTTGGTTAAATTGTTTTCAATTTGTATTCAGTCGTATCCTATGCTACCCACAAAGTCAATAAATATAAGGGATTTAGGCATCAGCATTAGATTTTTAACCTCTTTTACCCAGAAATGGTATGAATCCAATTTATACTTTCTCTTAAATATCCTGTTTGGTTTTTCAGTCTTCTCATAGCCATATAATTTGATTCTCACAAAAAGCTGGGAGATAAACGGGTCTGAATTATTATTCCTGTCTTATGTCCAAGGAAATGGAGGTACGATGATGTAAAAGGCTCTGCCTAAGGCCACAGAGCTAGTAAGTGGCAAAGCTAGGATGAGACCTCAGATCTCTCAGGCTCCTCTGCTGGGGCCACTTCTAACACAACAGTGCCAAGAATGTAGACCCTGCTTTGTTCTTAGGAAAGGAGCCTAGAACAGGGTTTGGGAACATTCACATCCAGTTTCAAGGCACTAACCAGATGCTCTCAGATCCTGCTGTGGAAGCTGAGAGAAACAAGCGAGTTTTAAGAGTGCAGTTGACATCTCTGTTAACATGCGTGCATACCTGCCTGCATGTGTGTATGTGTGACCAAGTGCATTTAGCCTCTACAATGTGAAGATATGGAAGATATAAAAAGGATTTTGACCACTATTATCAAGCGTGTAACATTCTCAAGTATTCTCTTGCTCTCCAAGTTGTCCAGTATAGTCAAGGAAAGCTAATCTACATTTGTTCATTCACTCACGAAACAAATATTATTTAATGCCTTTGGTGACTGTTCTAGGTGTTAGGGATGCAACGGTGAACAAAGCAAAGTTCCTGTCTTCATAGAATGTTCATTCTAGTAAGACAGCTGGCAAGTAATATAGCACAATATGTAACTGAGTGATAAATTTTGGTGGCTCCGACTATGGTGACCCTGACCAATACCCAGTGAAAGGAGACATGAATGAAAGTTTGAATGGATAGAAACGTGCTACTCTTACATAGAGCGACAACCAACCAAGGTCGTATTTTTTAAAGCATGTATTACATTAGGGAATAGTTGTGTCACTTCTGGGAATACTAGTTTTATAAGAAAAGTCTGAAACTGGATTCAAATTCTGATTGTTCCGTTTATAAATTATGTGATCTCAGATGAGTTATTTCATGGTTTTTACACTGTTTCCCCAAAATAGTAGTGCCTATCTCATTTCTACTTAATAGAGCTATTATGAGAGTTAAAAGATAAAACAGATATGACATGGAAAGCACTTAGCACTGAAATAGACACAAAGTAAGTAATTAATAAATATACCTGCCATGTCAGGTTGGATTACTTCTGTTGCAAGAGATCACAATGAGAAAAGAATTTACTGGCCTGCATAATCATAGCAAACAAGGCCTTAGGACCCAATTTCTCTCCCTGTTGGTTGACTATGCTTTACTTCAGCTCTGCCCTCACTCCTTGACAGATCTTCCCAAGGTAGCATGATGGCTTACATGAGATAATGGAGTTCAGGATGCCTACCCCAAAGACACATTACCCCAAAATATAGGACCTTGGCATATTGAATATTTTTAAGCTGAAATAATTTGAGAAACAGTAGGAGGAACTCTCTGACTTTCCCTTGCCCTTCTATCCTGAAGCAGGTTATAGACCCTCAGATGAGAGGTACCTTCCTCTATACTTGGAGGAAAGGAGTATCCATATTCCTAAAGATGAAGGGACACCCAAAGAAATATGAATGAACAGGTCTTGCTAAGTTTCCCCCAGTTTGTTACTCTTAGCTCATACCCTTTGACCTATCACATTTTTCCACAACTTTCCTAACTTTCCATGACTTTTCAAACCTAGCATAAAAACACTCAGGTTTGGTCAGAAGCAGTGGCTCACTCCTATAATCCAGCACTTTGGGAGGTCGAGGTGGGTGGATCACTTTGAGGTCAGGAGTTCAAGACTGGTCAACATGGTGAAACCACGTCTCTACTAAAAATACAAAAAAAAAAAAAAAATTAGCCGGGCATGGTGGCAGGTGCCTGTAATCCCAGCTACTCAGGAGGCTGAGGCAGGAAAATCACTTGAACGTGGGAGGCAGAGGTTACAGTGAACTGAGACTGCGTCACTACACTCCAGTCTGAGCAACAGAGCGAGACTCCATCTTAAAACAAAACAAAGCAAAACAAAAAATGCTCAGGTTTAACCACTTCTGGTCTTCATTTCCTTGTAAAGTCTCCCTTGTCACATAAAATTTACATTAAATAAATTTGTATGCTTTTCTCTTCTTAATCTGCCTTTTGTTACAGAGGCCCCAGCTGAGAACTTAGAAGGGTAGAAAGAAAAGACATTTTTCCTCCCTTACAGTTTCTGGTGACCAGAAAGGGACGGCTGGATACCTCACTCACTTCAGATCCTACTGACGGGATCCTGGGAAACTGACAAAAGCCAGAAAAAGGTAAGCATTCTCCCAAAGTCACCTTTCTCAGATCTCTGTTTGTAGCACCCAGTTAAGAGAGGAAGGTAAAAAATTTCTCCTTGTGACTTTTTCTTTTCCATATTCATATTTGCAGAAGAAAAACTTGGAAACGTTAGTTCTTTGGATTATGATTCTTGCGCATTTGACTAACTTGGTTTTGAGGTACATCTTGTTTACTGATTCTTTCCATGCCAGAGACAGCTATTGCTTTTCTAGTTATCTCATTTTGCATCCTGAGAGCTTGACTTGGCTTTCTGCCTGCCAGGGAAATGTGCAGACAGTCAACCATCAGGTTGTTGGCCCTGAGAATATGGCCTGATGGAAATGGAGGTTGTACCTCATTCTCCGCTAATGTTCTACTGACTGTTGCCAGCCCCAGGAAGGGTCATCTAAGTCTTTCTTGTGGCTATCTTTGGGAGTGGTCTGGATCTTGAAAGGCTGCCTTTTTTGCACTCTCTTTGAAGATGGCTCTTGCGTCCACAGTTAAGCTATGAAAGTCTTATTGGTTGCAAGTCATAAAAGGCTTATTGGCTTTTGTTTTCAGTCACTTGAAATAGATACTTTCAGTTTCAAAAAAATTATTTTAAAAAGAAGTTCAGTATTGCCAGAGATATTTACTGTTTGTCCCAGCTAAAACTTGATAATAAGATATTTGAAAGAATTTCTTTTTAAAGATCTATGGTCAGAAATTGGCCTAATTGGAAGCTGATATTCACAGCCTAATGGAACCAGTTTTGTTTAAGTCTTCTCTGTTTTCTCTATTTAATCCTGCTCTTCCCATGGGAACTTCTCAGTTCACTGAAATCCCTTTCTCAAGCCCCTGCTGACTAGATGTCCACCTCTTTCTTGTTGGCACAATTTTGCTGAAGATAATTTGGAACTCCATTGGCTCCTTGGGGAAACTTAAGATCTCTCAAAACTGGCCCCTCTGAGATTTCTTCCTTCCCTTTGCTTGTGCTCCTCTTTCATCCTTTTGCCACTTTCAATCCTCCATTCAGTTTCCTGAATCCTTTGATATTTCCTCCTTCAAGCTCCTACCTCTTCCATTCTTCTGTCCATCTCTGCCAGACCTTTTTCTACCCCAGCCCCTCAGTCACTTGAACCTTTAGCTCCTCTACTCTCAAAGAGACTCGAGGGCCCCCAAAAGCAAGTATCTGAGGCTGAAAAGGAAAAAGCCTAATTGGAAATGTCTATTTTATCCATTCACATTTGCTTTGAAAATATCCAGATTACAGTCAGGAGTAGTGACACATACCTGAAATCCCAGCTACTTGGGAGGCTGAGGTGGGAGGATGGCTTGAGGCTAGGAGTTCAATACCAGCTTGGGCAACATAGTAGATTCCATCTCTTGAAACACACACACACACACACACACACACACACACACACGCACACACACAGATAACTGCTAGATGTCTCCTAGTCATTGCCTAGAATGTAGTTCACAGCCTGCATAAGATTACATGTCAGGGCAAATGAGAATTTAAAAATATTTTTCCACAAATATTGGCTAAAAAATTCCTGGGGGTGTGGCCAAGGCGGCCAAGTAGAAGCAGTGGCAATCGGAGGTTCCCATTGAAAAGAACCATAATAGCGTGCAAATCCTGCACCAGCAACTGAGGTTCTCTCATTAGAACTGACCAGGTGGCTAGCATGACCCACAGAGAGGAAGGAAGAGCAGTGTGATGCAGCAGCCCACCTTAGAGCCACAGGGAGCAGGGGAGCAGCCATCCCCCAGCCAAGGGAGGCCATGAGTGAGTGTGCTACCCAGCGCGGATGGGAAGATCCCACTCGTGAACCCATGTCACCGAGGCCTAGGGTTCCAACCATGGAGCCATGCAGATTCTCAACAGCCAGTAAGCTAGAATCTGCTTAAGCCTGCTGAGTTCCTGTGGGGCGGGGCAACCAGCACCACAGCTGAGGCTGCCTGCTATCTAAACCCTTTGAGCTCCTTGAGGGAGGGGCAGCAGCCAGCACTGGGACTGATAACTGCCTAACACACTAAGCTCCCTGGGCAGGAGTAGCAGGGCAGCCATCTCTATAGCTCCAGGCTGCGCCTCCCCCACCCATCTCCCGCTGGAACCAGGGAGGCAGGATGGCTTGCTCCCAAGAGGTGTCCCCCACAACGCAACACACGGGCTGAGGCAGACTATAGCTAGACCACCTTTTCAGGCCTGACCCTGACCCATTCCTTCTCACTGGGCGGAGCCTCCCTGCAGGAACTCCAGCAGCTCTAGCCGGGGTCTCAGAGACAGAACTCTGATCTCCCTGGGCCTAAGTCCCTATGGGGAGGCTTGGCCACAGTCTCTGCAGACCAGCAGACTTAACCTTTCCTCCTGCTAGTTCCGAGGAATCCTGGCAGCCCAGGTGAGTGGGTTTCTCCCCAGGGAAGCACACTCCCTCCACCAAGGGACAGTCAAAGTGCTTCATTAAAAGGGTCCTGTTCACCTTGCCACCCAACTCGGTGAGACACTCCAATAAGGGTTGTCAGACACCCTATACAGGAGCAATCATACTGGCATCAGGTTGGTGCCTCTCGAGGTCAGCGATCCCAGAGGAAGGAGCAGGCACCCATCTTTGCTGTTCTCCAGCCTTGTTGAGTGACATCTCCAGGCATGGGAGCGAACCAGATGAATAGGACCTGAAGTGAAGCCCTAGTAAACTGCAGCACCCCTACAGAAGAGGGAATTGACCATTGAAAGGAAAACAAACAAACAGAAAGCAATAGCAGCATCAACAACATAAAAAAAGTCCCCACGAAAACTCCATCCAAGGGTCAGCAGTCTCAAAGATCAAAATTAGACAAACTCATGAAGACGAGAAAGAATCAATGAAAAAACACTGAAAACCCAAAAGGCCAGAGTGCCTCTTCTCCAAATGGTTGCAACACCTCTCCAGCAAGGGTGCAGAATTGGACAGAGGATGAGATGGATGAATTGACAGAAGTAGGCTTCAGAAGATGGGTAATAACAAACTGATGAGCTAAAGAAGCATGTTCTAACCCAATGCAAAGAAGCTAAGAACCTTAATAAAAAGTTAGAGGAGCTTCTAACTAGAATAACCAGTTTAGAGAGGAACACAAATGACCTGACGGAGCTGAAAAACACAGCATGAGAACTTCATGAAGCATACACAAGTATCAGTAGCCAAATCAACCCAGTGGAAGAAAGGATATCAAAGTTTGAAGAACACCTTGCTGAAATAAGGCATACAGACAAAATTAGAGAAAAAGATGAAAAGGAACAAACAGGCCTCCAAGAAATAGAGGACTATGTAAAAGGACCAAATCTACAATTGATTGGAGTACCTGAAGGTGACAGGAGAATGAAAACAAGCTGGAAAATACACTTCAGGATATTATCCAGGAGAACTTCCCCAATCTAGCAAGACAAGCCAATATTCAAATTCAGGAAATACAGAGAACACCACTCAGATACTCCATGAGAAGATCAAACCCAGGACACATAATCAGCAGATTCTCCAAAGTCGAAATGAAGGAAAAAATGTTAAGGGTAGCCAGAGAGAAAGGCCAGGTCACCTACAAAGGGAAGCCCATCGGACTAACAGTGGATGTCTCAACAGAAACCCTACAAGCCAGAAGAGAGTAGGGGACAGTATTCAACATTCTTAAAGATAATAATTTTCAACCCAGAATTTCATAGCCAGCCAAACTAAGCTTCATAAACAAAGGAGAAACAAAATCCTTTCCAGATAAGCAAATGCAGAAGAATTTCATCACCACCAGTCCTGCCTTTCAGGAACTCCTGAATGAAGCACTAAATATGGAAAGGAAAAACCAGTACCAACCACTGCAAAACACACCAATGACACTATGAAGAAACTACATCAGCTAGTGTGCAAAATAACCAGATAGCATCATGATGACAGGATCAAATTCACACGTAACAATATTAACCTTAAATGTAAATGAGCTAAATGCCCCAATCAAAAGACATAGACTGGCAAATTGGATAATGAGTCAAGACCCGTTGGTGTGCTGAGAGACCCATCTCACTTGCAAAGACACACATAGACTCAAAATAAAGGGATGGAGGAAAATTTACCAAGCAAATCCTAGTCTCTGGCAAAACAGACTTTAAACCAACGAAGATCAAAAAAGACAAAGAAAGGCATTACATAATGGTAAAGCGATCAATTCAACAAGAAAAGCTAACTATCCTAAATATATATCCACCCAATACAGGAGCACCCAGATTCATAAAGCAAGCCCTTAGAGACATACAAAGAGACTTAGACTCCCACACAATAATCGTGGGAAACTTTAACACCGCCTTGTCAATATTAGATCAATAAGACAGAAAATTAACAAGAATACTCAGGACTTTAACTCAGCTTTGAAACAAATGGACCTATAATAGACATCAACAGAACCTTACACCCCATATCAACAGAATATACATTCTTCTCAGTGCTACATGGCACTTATTCTAAAATTGACCACATAATTGGAAGTAAAACACTCTGCAGCAAAAGCAAAAGAACTGAAACCATAACAGTCTCTCAGACCACAGTGCAATCAAATTAGAATTTAGGATTAAGAAGCTCACTCAAAACCACACAATTACATGGAAACTGAATAATATGACTCCTGAGTGAATAATGAAATTAAGGCAGAAATCAAGAAGTTCTTTGAAACCAATGAGAACAAAGAGACAACATACCAGAATCTCTGGGACACAGCTAAAGCAGTGTTAAGAGGGAAATTTATAGCTCTAAATGCCCACATCAGAAAGCAAGAAGGATCTCAAATCAACACCTTAACAATGCAATGAACCATGATGAAGTTGAATCCCTGAATAGACCAATAACAAGTTCTGAAATTGAGGCAGTAATTAATAGTCTACCAACTAAGAAAAGCCCAGGACCAGACGGATTCACAGCCGAATTCTACCAGAGGTACAAAGAGGAGCTGGTACCATTCCTTCTGAAACTATTCCAAACAATTGAAAAGGAGGGACTCCTTCCCAATTCATTTTATGAAGCCAGCATCATCCTGATACCTAAATCTGGCAGAGAAACACACACACACACACACACACACACACACAAAAGAAAAGAAAACTTCAGGCCAATATCCCTGAGAAACATCAATATAAAAATCCTCAATAAAATACTGGCAAACTGAATCCAGCAGTACATCAAAAACCTTATCTACCACAATCAAGTCAACTTCATCTCTGGGATGCAAGGCTGATTCAACATATGTAAATCAATAAACGTAATCCATCACATAAAAAAACCACTGACAAAAACCACATGATTATCTCAATAGATGCAGAAAAGACCTTTGATAAAATTCAACATCCCTTCATATTAAAAACTCTCAATAAACTAGGTATTGATGGAATATATCTCAAAATAATAAGAGCTACTTATGCCAAAACCACAGGTAATATCATATTGAATGGGTAAAAGCTGGAAGCATTCCATTGGAAAACCAGTACAAAACAAGGGTGCCTTCTCTCACCACTCCTATTCAACATAGTATTGGAAGTTCTGGCAAGGGCAGTCAGGCAAGAGAAATAAGTAAAGGGTATTCAAGTAGGAAGAGAGGCAGTAAAATTGTCTCTGTTTGTAGATGACATGATTCTATATTTAGAAAACCCCATCGTCTCAGCCCCAAAACTCCTTAAGCTGATAAGCAACTTCAGCAAAGTCTCAGTCTCAAAATCCATGTGCAGAAATCACAAGCATTCCTATACACCAACAATAGACAAGCAGAGAGCCAAATCATGAATGAACTCCCATTCACAATTGCTACAAAGAAAATAAAATACCTAGGAATACAGCTAACAAGGGATGAGAAGGACCTCTTCAAGGAGAACTACAAACCACTGCTTAAGGAAATAAAAGAGGACACAAGCAAATGGAAAAACATTCCATCTTTATGGAAAGGAAGAATCAATATTGTGAAGATGGCCATACTGCCCAAAGTAATTTATAGATTCAATGCTATTCCCATCAAACCACCATTGATATTCTTCACAGAATTAGAGAAAACTACTTTAAAGTTCATATGGAACCAAAGAAGAGCCCATATAGCCAAGACAATCCTGAGCAAAAAGAATGAAGCTGGAGGCATCATGCTACCTGACTTCAAACTATACTACAAGGCTACAGTAGCCAAAACAGCAGGTACTGGTACCAAAACAGATATATAGACTAATAGAACAGAACAGAGACCTCAGAAATACCACCACACATCTACAACCATCTGATCTTCAACAAACCTGACAAAAACAAGCAACAGGGAAAGGATTTCCTATTCAATAAATGGTCCTGGGAAAACTGGCTAGCCACATGCAGAAAACTGAAAGAGGCTTTCCTTACACTACATACAAAAATTAACTTGGGATGGACTAAAGACTCACATGTAAAACACAAAACCATAAAAACTGTAGAAAAAAACCTAGGCAATACCATTCAGCATATTGGCATAGGCAAAGACTTCATGACAAAAATGCCAAAAGCCATTGCAACAAAAGCCAAAATTGACAAATGGGATCTAATTAAACTAAAGAGCTTCTGCACAGCAAAAGAAACTATCATCAAAGTGAACAGGCAACTTACAGAATGGGAGAACATTTTTGCAATCTACCTATCTGACAAAGGTCTGATATCCAGAATCTATAAGAAACTTAAACAAATTTACAAGAAACAACCCCATCAAAAAGCAGGTAAAGGATATGAACAGACACTTCTCAAAAGAAAACATTTATGTGGTCAAAAAAATATGAAAAAATGCTCAACATCGTTGATCATTAGAGAAATGCAAATCAAAACCACAGTGAGATACCATCTCACTGTGAACCTAGAGGACAGCTCGATAGGTGCAGCGAACCACCATGGCACATGTATACCTATGTAACAAACCTGCACCTTCTGCACATGCAACCTGGAACTTAAAATAAAATAAACTAAAATAAATTCCTTCAGCCATCATCGTGTAGGTAATCTTAACTTATTCCATCTGCTGAAAACATAATTTGCATTACAAAAATAAGACAAAAATAAGAATCAACTCTTTGGTAAATTAGCGAATTTTGTGTTGCCATGTTTATATCCAGCTCATGGCTAACATTTAGAATGAAAGCGATAAGATCTTTTTGAATCTGTACATATGTTTACATATGTATGTATGTGTCTGGCATGTAATGTTATGTACGTGTGATATTTTTCTAGCTCTGAATGGTATTTCCAAAATTAATTTGTAAAAGAGCTCTATTTAATCGGCTTTAAAAAACACTCATGTAAATTATGTATTCTCTCAGAAATATAGGAACTAACTCAAATGATTTTCAAGTTCATGTGCCTTGGGTAATCTTTGGTAAATAAAAATATTGTTGGTTTAGTTAAAGAAAATAAATATGCCTTTAGAGTTGTTAGCATTAAATATAATGCAGACATGTTTTCTACCTAGCTTTACTAGTCAAACAAGCTTTAGATATCTTTACTAGATTAGTTAAGATTATAAGACTATAAATCCAACCTCAGAACAAAATATACAATAGAAATGAATTGCTTGATGTATATCAAGTACAGCAGTAAAATTTTAAAAAGCTATATGTTTAACTTTTTAGGTTCTTTGCTCCTGTGATATTTTTGATATTTGCCTGATTTGTCAGCAAAAACAAAAAATAATTTGAGGTAGTGGCTGGCTTTGTTTAATATCTCATGAAATTTTCATGAGCAATTCAAGCATAATTACTAAGAACAAGTAAATTAATGTAAGTGGGATCAAACTTTGTAAATGAACTTTTCAGCAATAATTATGATTTATAAGTTATGATTTATAATATGTCCTCTTAAAAATAGTTTCCACTCTTTTTGGTAATTTGAAACATTAAAGCATTAGTAAGTTAAGTTAAATTATGAGTATTCATTGAATATCTAGATCATTTCCAAATAAGATAAAACAATGAAACATTAATTGCTGAATATAGATTTAAGTTTGTATACTTCTGGCATCTTGTTTTTATGCAGTATAGAGAATCTAAATATATTTGAGTCTGCTAATAAATATGAGAAATTGTACTATGAGGAAACAGCATATACCTGTAAGAAATGTGAGATGAGGCTGGCACGGTGGCTCATGCCTGTAATCCCCGCATTTTGGGAGGCTGAGGTGGGAGGATCACTTGAGACAAGGAGTTTGAGACCAGCCTGGTCAACGTAGCAAGACCCTGTCTCTACAAAATAAAAAGTAAAAAAAATTAGCCAAATGTGGTCGTGCATTCCCATAGTCCAAGCTATTCAGGAAGCTGAGGTGGGAGGATCGCTTGAGCCCAGAAGGTTGAGGCTGCAGTGAGCAGTGATTGTGCCATTGTACACCAGGCTGGGCAACAGAGCAAGACCCTGTCTCAAAAAAAAAAAAAAAAAAAGAAAAAGAAAGAAAGAAAAAGAATGTTAGTGTCATAAATGTATGATGCAACATTAAAGTGATGGTTTTTTGGATTATTGGTCTGATCTTAAAACGAAATTGTAAAATGGCTTTTCTTTACCTTTTAAGTAACTTGCCTAGAAAACAAAGATTTGTGTCTTATCAAAATAATTTCCCGTGCTTCATGTTGTCTTTTCAGTTCTTGCAGGCCCAGGAACTTCATAATATTGGGGAACCTTAAGAAAACAGGAATTTGCCTAAATCTACAGAGACTGCAGGCAAGGTCTGATGGCAAGTCCCTAGCATGGTTTCCTAGCCTTAAGAGGCTTTTAAAAGTCTAATCTGAGATTTTTTACGCTAAGTTTTAGCAAAATGAACTAAAAGAAAGGGACCTATGTGGTCAATCACTATTCTTGCTGCAGTGATGTCAATAATCAGACCAAGTTTAATGAGACTAGGCTTCTTTTGCAAACAAATTAGTTTTACTTTGATTATCTTTTATAGAAATGGAGGTGATTTTAGAGAGAAAAATTATGTTTCAATGGAAATCTGTAGCACAGTTTTGTGGGTATTCCATTTTTTTAGTCTTGTTCATTTCTTCAAGGTTTTGTTATCTACCTATAAACTGAATCCTAAATCTTCTCACTTCCTCCAATAGTTGTCTGCAACTCTTCAAATTAATGTTTCACTTTTTTCTCTAGCCTCCTAAAATGGCACCACTGAGAGCTAAAACCTGACTGCTCATATTTTTATTGGGACTGTCTTTAACCACCTTTTTGGGTCTTTATTTCCTAATGAAGGCTTCCATGTCACATAAAACATAATATACATTCGCATGATGTTCTCTTGTTAATCTGTCATTGGTTATAAGGGCTTCAGCTAAGAACTTAGAAGGACAGAAGGAAAGGATGGTTTTCCTCCCTACATAGACAAATATCCTCAGAGCTCCAGCTCCAATAGGGAAGACAGTGCATCTCTCTTCATAGTCACAGTCAAATAGGAATTATGTCACATGAGGTCTGATTGAGTAATATGCCTAACCCTAAAACAATCACTGTTGTCGGGGAAGGAAATGTTCAGACTGGCTAAAGTGAATCATAGGCCCAGCCTTAGAGATGAAGGTAGAATTGCTGCTAGAGTCACCTGCAGGATGGGGAATGGGAAGGGGTAGGTCACAAGGGAAATATGAATCGATACTGGGTAAAAAAGTACAACTGTCCACTACAAGTGTCGTCACTAATTTATGTAAAAGTAAACACTAATAGATGACACAGCACAAAATTTGCATGAATTTTTAAGAAAAAATATATATTTTCATAAAAATTTATTTTTGCATTCCCCAAGCTCCAAAAATGTGTTTGCACTTTTCCCGGCTATAAGAAGTGTTTCAATATATTTACTCAATATTTATTGAGCATCCACTAAGTGCCAGGCACTAATCTAGGTGGCAGGAATATAGTAATGAACCAAACAGATACAACTCCTGTCTTCATGGAGTTTGCTTTCTAATGGGATGTTCACACGCACGCACCCAAGCTTCTGCTCACAATCTGAGACGATTGAATAGGGCATTCATTCCTCAGCCCTTTTCCCTGACTTTCTGTTAAACTGGGAGAAAAATGTGTTTCTTAGCTCAGCTCTTCTTATGTCATTGCCGAGAGGGACTTTAGCCTCAAGGGACATTCCATGTCTTTTCTTCCTGGCTGTCTGCCTTACGGTCTCTAGACTCTTCTTCCTCCCTAGAAGGGAGGGGTCTAGGCTGTGTTTTTATTTCTAGGCTCTTTGGTCCCCAGCTGCCACCTTAAAGTTTGAGGTATGAGGGGGTACCCTTCCTTTGTGTGAGTACAGCCTGCATAGTCTTTCTGGGTGTCATTTGTTTGGTTTGGTGAGAAGGATGATTGTAAAATCTGAAATTACTTGGCCATCTTTTCTTGAAAGCCTAGTGTTCATAGCTGGCTGGAGTGTATTGTGTTTTTTTGTTTGTTTCATTGGTTTGGTTTGGTTTTCTTACCACACCCTAGTATGGAAGAACTGAGCACTGACTTTGTGTGATGTTGATAGTTTTATGTACATTACCTCATTTAATTCTCTCAACAGCATCAAGAGGCTGCTAAGGCTCATTATTCCCTTTTACAGGATTGGAAAGGTTATGAACTTTTCCATCTTACACAGCTAGCAAGTGGCAAACTTTCATTTTCTCATTTATAAGATGAGAGAGTTAGATAGGTATTATTTCCTTTCCAGCTCTGTGGTAGTTTGAATTTATGATTGCAGTTGTAATTCTAAAAATGTGTGGTACCTGAACAAGAACTAATAGCGGGCCAGGCACGGTGGCCCATGCCTATAATCCCAGCAGTTTGGGAGGGCCAAGGTGGGAAGATTGCTTGAGTCCAGGAGTTCCAGACCAGCCAGGGCAACATAGTGAGACCCTGTCTCTATTAAAAAAAAAAAAATTAGCTGGGCATGACGGTGCCACCTATGGTCCCAGCTATGCCAGAGGCTAAGGTGGGAGGGTCCCTTGAACCTGGGAAGTTGAGGTTGTGGTAAGCCATGATCAAACCACTGCACTCCAGCCTGGGCCGTAGAGCAATACCCTGTCTCAAAAAAAAAAAAAAGGCCAGGCACGGTGGCTCACGCCTGTAATCCCAGCACTTTGGGAGGCCGAGGCAGGGGGCCACTTGAGGTCAGGAGTTTGAGACCAGCCTGGCCAGCATGGTGAAATCCCATCTGTACTAAAAATACAAAAAATTAGCCATGCGTGATGGCACATGCCTGTAATCCCAGCACTTTGGGAGGCCAAGGCGGGAGGATCACCTGAGATCAGGAGTTTATCACCAGCCTGGCCAACATGGTAAAACCCCATCTCTACTAAAAATACAAAATCTAGCCAGGCGTGGTGGCTCAGGCCTGTAATCCCAGCTACTCAGGAGGCTGAGGCAGGAGAATCGCTTGAACCTGGGAGCCGGAGGTTGCAGTGAGCTGAGATCAAGCCACTGCACTCCAGCCTGGGCGACAGAGAGAGACTGTCTCAAAAATAATAATAATAATAATAGAGACTGCACTCTTAAATATCACACAATTCCAAGCACTTTATATGGATTATCTAATTTAATCTTCACACCACCCAGTGAGGTTGGTGCTGTTATCATCCCATTTTACAGATGAGGAAAGTAGGGCACAAGGAAGTTAATCTCCAGAAAGTGAAAGAACTGGGAACTGAACTCAGCTGTCTTACTCCAAAGCTTTTGTGCTTAACTATTACAGATACTTCCTCTGAAGAGATTAATAGATGAAGAGGTGAAGGGGATAAGGAGAGTTTCAAATAGGGAAAAACAAGGTATTATGAAATTTTAACTTCTGATGTTTCAATGAAAATTTGTGGGTGCATTTTATCTTTCTACCCATAGCATTTAATACACAACTGGGCACCCAACCAGTAAATGTTAATTTGTTTAATTAATCCATCACTAGCAACTTCTTTCCTTCCTGCATTCTCCAAAACTGCTTACTTGTTTTAGCTTTTTCACTTGTGAACTACCCCACCCCCCAACTCAGTCAAGTTTATTGGCTAAAAAAATATACTTATACTTACATACCAATAAACTTATGCTCATAATAAAATATTAGCCAATAAACTTACTCTCATAGTCATTCCATTTTTAAAAAAACGTCAGGAGAACTAATAGTAAGCATCCTTATAAGTAAAGATCAAAGGGGTTAACTAGAATTAATGATGAAAAAGGAAAAAATAGATCAAAAGGGATTTTCCAACACTGAATAGCACCCGGGAAAATAAAACATTTCCACCTTCTCTGGCTCCCTCTTGTGCTTCCTAGCTGCAACTGTCAAGATTGTTGATGTTTCCAGGAGTGCAGGACGGTGAAACTGAATCTGGATTTATGTTTTGCATTGTACGCACAAACCTTTTTAGACTAAACTTGTTTTTCTTCCCTGCATGTTATTCTAATCAGTGCTTATGTCAGGAATTGTAAAATATCTGTTGACCTGGGTTTCCTAGGCTGAAATTTTCCGTATCCGTTTGAAGTCCCTTCAGCTCCTTCTCCTAAAGACTCACACAATCTGTGAAATGCATTTTTGGAAGTATGTCTCCCTGTCTGACCGTGTTATTTGATAAGACTGTTCTCATTGCATTCTCTCTCTCTCCCTCCTTCCCTCTCCCTCCCCTCCTCCATCTGCCCACTTCCTCCTTTCTGAGGCCAAGGCTCTGAATTCCTTGAGGATTTAAAACTGCCAGAAATTCCCTTTGGAAGAATAAAATATAGCCATTGTCCTTCCACTTCCTTCCTCCAAGCAGTGCTGCTTGTTCTTAAATGTCTTGCAGAGCTGTTTGTTCATTTCTTAGTAAAACAAGCATTTCGATTTTTCAGGTTCACTGTGTGTGTACCACAGGACTGTTACACGAGGCCATGGGAAACTAGCAGAGGCTCAGGAAGTAAATGTAGTTAAGTGACAGTTCCTACATTGTCTTGGAATCACCCTTTTTTCTGATGGCTAAATCTTTCTTATGGGGTGAAAACTTTTCATTCTTGGATCTTTCCTTTCTTTGGAGGCATTATTTCCCAAGAAGCTCCTCAGACCCCAGCAAATAGACTTTGGGTGTCCTGTCCCAGTGACTGGATAAACAGGCTCAGATATTTCAAATTCTTAGTTAGACTTAAACTGGAATTTGTATTATATTTACATGAAACTGACTAATTAGTGATAATATTAAAATTATTAATAATAATGGCTTTCTTTTAGTGCTTGAAATGTACTAAATACACTGAGCACATCACATCCCATGACTCACTTAATTTTCACAAGTCCTCTACTGAGTAAGTAATGTTATAATCCTCATGTTATAGAAAAGGAAACTGAGGTTTAGAGAGGTTACTTGCTTTGAGAGACACTATAGCTTTAAGAGAATCTGTCTGGTGTGGTTGTTTAAGCCAGAGCACTGCAATTCAAATGCTGGCTCTCCTACTTTCTAACCGAATGACTTGCAGTGAGCTGCTTCACCTCTTGGTGCCTCAGCTCCCTTATCTGTAATAATCGTAATTCCTGATTTATAAGGATGTTCATAATTTTTTTTTTAAAGGAGGAGAGTCGAAACACAGTTCGCTTCAGGCCTCTATATGGTCTTTCTAAGGTGAAGACTATGTTCTTTCTCTTTATGGATATTGTATCCTAATACCACATCTTTCCACAGTGAATTTCTCCTTTAACTGGGCAGCAGTATGACTCAAGGAGCTTTAAAAAGTGCTGTTCCTTGCTGGGTGTGGTGGCTCACGCCTGTAATCCCAGCACATTGGGAAGCTGAGACTGGTGGATTTCCTGAGGTCAGGAGTTTGAAACCAGTCTAGTCACATGGTGAAACCCTATCTCTACTAAAAATACAAAAAAATTAGGCAGGCGTGGTGGCGTGTGCCTGTAATCCCAGCTACTCGGGAGGCTGAGGCAGGAGAATCACTTGAACCAGGGAAGCAGAGGTTGCAGTGAGCCGAAATCACACCACTGCACTCTAGCCTGGGTGACACAGCGAGACTCCATCTCAAAGGAAAAAAAACAAAAAACAAAACTGCTGTTCTTCATTCAGTAGGTCTAGGGAAAACTCAGGCATCTTTATTTTTCAGAAGCTTCAAGGGATGTCCATGTGTAGTCAGAATTGCAAATTGCTGCCATGTGGCCATGTGGTATACTGCCACAGCACACTACCAGTGCTATGTGGTATCTAATTTGAACTTTGCTATAAACCTATGCAATAAGCAGGTTCTGCCATTACCTTCAACTTACAGATAAGGAGACTAAAACTAAGGGCTTGATCAAATGTACACAGCTAGTCAGTGTACAAACTGGGGCCTATACCTGGGTCATATAACTCAAAAACTTATGCCCTTTCCATGTTGTTGCAGAACACGATTAATTTTTTTAAAAACAAGGTATTTCGTATGTATTACTTCCTCCTCTTTCCTGCAGTGACTACTTCGGTCCATATTTTCATCCCGTAGGTTACTTTGGCAACAGCTTTCACCAGAAGCCCTCTCCTACCTTTATCTCTTCCCTGAACACTACCTTCAGCTTAATCATTAACCATTAAGTGCAGTGTTCATCAGGTAACTCTTCTGTTTAAAACTGACCAATATTCGACCTGTTTACCAACTATATTAGTCCATTATCATGTTGCTAACAGACATACCCAAGACTGGGTAATTTATAAAGGAAAGAGGTTTAATTGACTCACAGTTCAGCATGGCTGGGGAGGCCTCAGGAAACTTACAATCATGGTGGAAGGGGAAGAAAATACATCCTTCTTCCCACGGTGGCAGGAGAGAGAAGAATGAGAGCTGAGCAAAGGGGGAGACCCCTATAAAACCATGAGACCTTGTGAGAACTTACTCACTGTCATGAGAATAGCATGGGGGAAACTGCCCCCATGATTCAATTACCTTGCATGTGGAGATTATGGGAACTACAATTCAAGATGAGATTTGGGTGGGGACACAGCCAAACCATGTCAACATCTGTAGTGGGTTGAATGGTGGCCCCCAAAAAGACATGTCCTCATCCTAACCTCTGCAACCTATGAGCATGACCTTATTTGGAAAAAGGGTCTTTGTAGATGTAATTAAGTTAAGGATATTCACATGAGGTCATTCTGGATCATCTGGGCAGGCCCTAAATTCAATGACAAGTGTCCTTGTAAGAGACAAAAGACACAGACACCAGAAGAGAAGACCATGTGAAGACAGAAGCAGAGATGGGAGTTTTCCAGCCACAACCCGAGGAATGCCTGGAGCCATCAGAAGCAGGAAGAGGCAAGGGAGCATTCTCCCCTGGAACCTGCAGAGGGAACATGGTCCTGCTGACACTTCAATTTCAGACTTCTGAGAGAGTAAGTTTCTGTTGTTGTAAGTCACCCAGTGTATGGTCATTTGTTACAGCAGCCTTAGAAAACTAATACACCAGCTCATCACCTCTTTTTGACTTTCAGGGACCATGACATCTGTGGTTTCCCTGCTAACCCAGCCCTGGTCTTGCATAAATCCTCTGCTCATCTGGTTGTTCCTTCACTGTCTCCTCCCTGGGACCCTCAGGTCTCCTTGTGTGCCTTCCCTCATGTTGCCTCCTCATCAGAAAGAAGACATGCCCTCTCAACAGAGTCTCCCTTCAGAAGGGAACTGGCTTTTGAGGTGGCATGATACTGGGGGAGGACATGATCTCTAGGGACATGGTGGTGGGGTAGGCAGGGTGCTCTTTGCCAGTCAGTTCCGTGACATGTTTTCTAATTTTTTTACTGGCCTCAACCCTTCCTTTTGTTGCCTGCATTAAAGAGTGTGTCTAAGACCCACTACTTGCACAAGTCTTGCTACATTCTTGGGTGTTATCCAGAAAGTATATTTGACTAGTTGACCTGTTACTCTCCTAGGTCTCATGCATGAGGTATGGTGAAATCTACCCATGAAAACATTTTTCTTAAGCACCTACTAAGTGCCGAACACTGCCCCAAAGCTGTAGCTGTAGCAGTGAGATAGATGCAGTGGCTGACCTCACAGAGCAGAGTCTTCTTGTTTTGATAAATACTATGCTTATCTAGTTGGACTTGACTAAGGTCACACAGCTACTAAGTGGGTGGCCAGGATTCAAATCGACTTTTGTCTGACTGCAAAGTTGCTTTCTACCACATCATGTGCATCAGTTTGAGTCCTGGCAAGAAACAGAGAATGTGTTCCAACAGAGTAACTGAGGGAGAATTTAGTGAAAGATTCTTTATAAGGAAGCAGGAAGGGTTAAAGAAAACCCAACAAGGAATGGTGCTGTGTCCCAATGCCAGCAACAGCGGGGAGTCATTTCTACTCCTAAGTCTAAATAGGTTGAGGCAAGGAGGTGGTTACTGGAACCTGGAGAGAGTGCCTGTAGCTGTCAGGGAGGCTGTCAGACAGGAGTGAGGCTCTTGGGTTGAGGAATAGCAATCTCACAGCAGGGATTCAGTGGAATAAAGCCCCTATCCCCATACTCCTCCTCTGCTACAATTTCCTGCTGGTGACTCTTATCACCAAGGTAGCTGATAGGTCAAGGAGGACAAGGTAGACTGGGTGATGCAGGCCTTAGAGGTCAGCTGTGGAGTCACAAAAAAGGATACAGAGAGTGGAAAGTGGATCTGGAGGGGCAAATGAAAAATGTGCTTGTAATCCCAGCACTTGGGAGGCTGACACAAATGATCACTTGAACTCGGGAGTTCAAGACCAGCCTGGGAAACATGACAAAACCCTGTTTCTGGAGAAAAAAAAAAAAAGCCAGGCATGATGGTGCATGTCTGTAGTCTCAGCCACATGGGAGGCTGTGGGAGCTTGAACCAGGGAGGCAGATGTTGCAAAGAGCTGAGATTGTGCCATTGCCCTCCAGCCTGGGTGACAGAGCAAGATCATGTCTCACAAAAGAAAGAAAAAAGAAAAATGCCCAACATACCAGTGTTTTCCAAACTTTACTCCTTCAGATACTATTTTCATGAATTTACCATATCCCATGTTTACTGTACACTCAACTGTACTTAATATTTTCTGAAAATTTCCTCTTTGTTTATGTTAAATGTACTACTAGTAGCAGGTACTAATAAATGTATTAATAGTAATTAAGGTGATATTTCACTACCTTGAATAGAAGAAAACCGTAAAAAATAAATCTAATAAAATCAAGTTTGCTAAATTTTAAAACCTAAAATTTAACAATAATTATAAATGATAATGTATCTTATGATGTCCTTCACAGGCAGGTCCCTACCTGCTTCTCTAGTCTCCCCTCCCCTGCCCTACCTCTGTCCTATGCTTCCATCCCTCCATTTCAAGCATATTGGTTTTTGGCTCTTCAAAACCAGCTATACTTCTACCTACCACAGTGCTTTTACATAGGTTATTCATTTGGTATACATCAGTAAGAGGACATACCCATGAGTGCTAGGGATCCTGAAGAATTCAACAAATACAGTGCTATCAGCTAAAAATAAGAAGAATTATGCTTTCCTGAATACATTCTAGAATAACACAGGTAGCATTCATGATTTTGTTATTGATCTGGATATCCAGGTTCTTGTCCTGCCACCAGAGTTTAATCCCAAGATCTTAGATGATATATTTAATAAATGTGTGACTCAGTTTCTCCATTTTTAAAAACACTTAGCTATCAAGAACATGATAGATATACTAAATCACTTACCTAAACTGTCGAATGCAACTCATGGCTGTATTTCTTATGTGAGAGCAGAAAATCACAATACTTTCTTTCAGACACCTACCTTTACCAAATCCAACCTTTCATGTGCCCGACCAGCTATCTTAGTCATGCTACAGTTATTTAAAAGCTCTCATTTGTAAAAAAAAAAAAAAAAAAAAAAAAAAAAATTATCCAGCATTCATATTTATGGATAAATGAGATAAATGGGGAACAAGGATGACCACTTTAGATGCTATTTAACATCCATTCTCTTTTCTTTCTATAGTAGTGACCTCTACTTTCCTTGGGAACATTACCTCCTTCCCTACTCCCAGACATGTGGGAAGAGATAGCCCCACCCAGCTTCATTCCCAGAGTCACAGTGACAGTCAGGAGGTTTAATTAGAACTAAGGAGATACAGCTGGGGACTTCTGCTTACAATTATGCTCTTTCTGCTGGACGTGAATCTAGGAGGATGTACTTGATAGCTTCAATCATCCATTCGCCCCATTTCTCCACCTTACTGTATGTCCTGAAGAAAACTGGTCTGCACAGTATAAGTTCCCTCTAGCTTCTGGTTGAATTTAGACAATGAAGAGTATGAGCAAGAGTACAGCCTTTGGGTCGTCTTTTCAGGGTCTGAGAGTAAGACTGACATGAAGGAAAGTAAAGCCATGGTTGGGAAAGGGACTGGGTCCTGGCCCCATTGGCTGACTGGCTGATTCTGGTCACGTCCAAGACTATTATACACACTGATTCTTTAGTTACATGAGCCAGGATATTTCCTTTTTCTTTTTCCTCAAAACATTTTCAGTTTGGGGCTTCAAACACATGAAACAGTCTTAATGAAGGTATGACTCAAAATATAGCTCTGAAGTGAAGACGCATGGATCTCTGATCCTGAGGACTCTAAATCTGACCTAAATACAGTTCCAGTCTCCATAAGGCCCCATCCTACAGCAGATCCTGTTTTGAGATTTCTCTGAGATTCTGTCTCTCTTATACATGATGTGTAGCCTTACAATATTCACCATCTTTACTCAAGTTAATGTGAGTTAGTCTGTTCCTTGGAGCAAAGTGAATGTAATGAAACAGTTCCCATCTTACAGATAGGGAAATGGAGGCCAACATCTCTGAAGAGACTTCATGAAAGGCAAACCTGAATGTGGCAGGAAGGTCTCTGGCCAAGGATCTTTCCCTGTTACCTCCGTTTCCTTATGGCCCCTTTCCCTCTTTCCCTATGCTTTCCCCTTCCCCTTTGTCCTGAATTTTTGTGGTCCAGTTGCTCTAGGAGGGTAGGTCTTGTCACATTATCTCAGCACCTGCATGAGAAGGTTCCAGCTGTCAGAGAAGGAAAGGCATGGACTTGTTTTTCTCTGAGCTTCCTTCTATTTCTGTATGCTCATTTGGCATTCAGCACGTGCTACTCTATGAAAGTTTGGGGGATGTTTTGTAATGTTGCTGAACTTTATTTAGCTTCCCAAGTATTTATGACTTGCCTTCAAGATGAGAGTGAGTTTAGCTGGTGTCCCTGATTCATCTTGGAAAAATCTATAGTACCTAGCACGGTATCTGGCTTGCATTAGATAATCAGTAAATATCCATTGACAATATTGACTAAAAGAATCTTACATTAGGCAAAACGCTGGCTAAGCTGCTGTAACAAAATTACAGTGGCTTCAACATGACAGAAGTTTATTTTTCTCTCACTTCCCAGAGGCCTGCAGGCAGTCCAGGGTGGGTAGGCAGTTCTATGAAAGTCATCCAAGGACACCTTGCCCTGCTATCCTCTAGAGAGTGTCTTTCTCCTCATGGTCAGAGCTGGTTCACCAGTACATTCACATTCTGGCCTAAGGAAAAGGGGAAAGGGAAAGTGAAGGGAAAGAAGGTAACTTCCTTATAAAGATGTGATTCAAATTTGCACATATTACCTCTGCTTGCTTCTCATTGGCTATATCACTGTCACGTGCTCATGCTAGCTTGCAAGTGATACCAGGAAATATAAAATCTGAATGGGCAGGCACATGTTCTAATAAACCTATGGACCATATTGCTAAAAGAAAGGCAAGGATGGGCATGATGGCTCATACCTGTAACTACAGTACTTTGGGAGGCCAAGGCAGGAGTATGGCTCCAAGCCAGGAATTCAAGACCTGCCTGAGCAACATGGAGAGATCTTGTCTCTACAGAAAATTTTTAAAAATTAGTTGGGCATGGTGTTGTACACATGTGGTCCCAGCTACTGAGGAGGCTGAGGCAGGAGGATCACTTGAGCCCAGGAGGTCAAGGCATGATAGTGCCACTGTACTCCAGCCTGAGTGACAAAGAAAAAGAGAAAGAGAGATGAGAGATAAGGAGCTATTTGACCCTGGTCAAAACTAAAAGACTGATGATACCAAGTGGGTGAAAATATAATGTAAAATGGTACATCTATCTTACAGAATTCTTTGATCATTCTTCTCCTAGGTATCTACTGAAAAGTAATAAAAACATATGTCCATAAGTAGCTGGGCATGGTGGCTCATGCCTGTAATCCCAGTACTTTGGAAGGCTGAGGTGGACGGATCACCTGAAATCAGGAGTCCAAGACTAGCCTGGTCAACATGGCGAAACCCTGACTCTACTAAAAATACAAAAATTAACCAGGCATGTTGGTGTGTGCCTGTAATCCCAGCTATTCGGGAGGCTGAGGCAAGAGAAAAGTTTGAACCCAGGAGGTGGAGGTTGTGGTGAGCCAAGATCGTGCCATTGCACTCCAGCCTGGGCAACAGAGCAAGACTCTATCTTGCTCTGTTGTGTACATACACACACACACGTGTGTGTGTGTGTGTGTATATAAGTATGTATATATCCACATATGTATATGTATATATAAATATGTATATACATTATGCATATATACACATATGTATATACATTATGTATATATACACATATGTATATACATTACATATGTATATATGGGGTATGTGTATGTGTGTATATATGTGTATATATGTGTGTGTGTGTGTGTATATATATGTCCAAGAGCAATGAAAACATGTTACTGAAGAAAGACTGGTCCAATAATGTTCATAGAAGCCTTACTCATAATTAGCCAAAAAGTAGAAACAAACCAAACGTCCATCAACAGAAGAATGTTTAAACATGTTGTGGGATATTCATACTGGAATACTGGAAGGCTACTCAGCAATAAAAAGGAATGAATTCCTGATACATGAAACAACCAGGGCTGATTTACTCATTTGGCATAGTAGGCACAGTTCTGGGGCCTGTGAAAATAAACTTTTAGGTGGAAGAAAATGTTTGAGGTGGAAGAAATTGTCATGTTCATCTTTATAGCGACATAGTCATAAGACGTAATTTTTGATTATATAAAGAGTGTGTGTGCATGAAAGGAAGGGGCTCCTGAAGTGCTTAGGGCCCACAGAAACCATAATGCAGCCCTACAAACAAGAGTAAATATTAAAATATGTGTTAAGCCAAACACCTGAGACACGAAAGAGTACATGCTGTACTCTTAAATAGAATTCGACAACAGGCAAAACTATGTTGATAGTGACCAGAAAGTGATTGCCTCTGGAGTGGGGAGAGATTGTCAAGAAGGGAATGAAGGCACTTTCAGGGATGGCAGACATGCTCTATCTATATCTTGTTTTTGGTGGTGGTTATTGAGGTGTATATACAATCTTCTAAAATCGTGGAACAGAACCTTTAGGATCTGTACATTTTAATGTATATTAATTATGCCACAATTTTAAACAAACAGAAGGGGAAGAATAGACAATAGGGTACAATGAATAATTTCTGTGACAGATTTGATAAATGAATTACTAGGACAGTGTTTGCTGGCAAGGTTTAACATTGCATTCTTGTAGAAAAGCTTTAGGAACTCAAAGGGAAGAGTCCAGGTGCTGTGACAGGCCAGTGGGGAATGAACCACACTGCTCTGTATCAATCAAGCTTTTTTATTGCCAATAACAGAATATATCTGGTAAGCTTACACAGCACAGGAATGTATCAGAAGAATAACAGGAAGTACTGTGTTCACAACAGTCTCTGAAAACAGACAGGAATTAAGGCAGGAATTTAAGACAAGATCAGACCATCAGATGGCGGGTGGATCATATGATGCCATAATCCTGTACCCTTGCCCCAACAAACCAACATATATCTCAGGCCTTCACTGCATCTTTTCATTACTCCTCCAAAACTGAAAACCTATATGTGAGCCTCTGGTTGGCTGAGCCTAAGCAAAGCCTACATATAAAAACTCCCATGGAGATGGAAGAGGGAATGTGTTTCATTGGCTTCTAGATGGGAGGTAGGGCCCCCAAATGACCAATGTTCCCAACACAACCTGAACAATCTGAAATTATTCAGATTTCTGCTTGTCATTCTAACCTCTGTTCAGGACTTCCAAGATCCAGGACAGGCCTAGTGTAGATAGCTGTGTTCCAAACCACTGATCTGGTTTAGGAAGCCTGAATCACAGGCGTGGAAGGTCACCCGGGTTCAACCATCTAGAAGACCGAATTAGGACAGGACCTGGGCAGGGAGACCAGTTATGCTGGGGAGATATGATGAGAGCTTGAATTACATGGGAGAAATATTTGTAAGGCAGATGGGATAACAGGACTTGATGAGTCTGTAGTGTGGAAAGGCTAGAAAAAAAGGAATCAAAGGAGATAGTCTGATTTCTGACTTGACAGGGCAGAAGGAGGTGTGTTTGTGTGTGCATATGTGTGTGTATGTGTATGTAGGGATAGTGACACCCAAGAGAGGCTAAGAATAGGTTTGTTTTATTCCTGTTTGGGGTGGTTGTGTGGGCAGGGTTAAGTTTTTGACATGGTGAATTTGAGATGATAGCCAATATACAATTGACATTCCAGTTTGGGTGACCATTGAAGATCAAGTCTGTCAAGTCTATTAGCTGAGCGCGGCAGGTGAGGGAAAACGCGGGGAGAGGGTCCTGAAGATTCCTGACTTAGGAAGGGTCGCGGCTCCGCGCACGTGCTCTCAGAGTCACCTTCCCCGCGCCTGTGAAGGTGCAGTTTGTCCTCAGGTCCCGCCCCTGTGGGCGGGGCGAGGCAGCGTCGCCGAGAGGCCACCCGGAAGACCAAGCCGGGTAGGCACTGGCTCCGTCGCCTCCAACGCCCCGGGCTGACAAGGGAAGGTGGGATGCTCTGATGGCCGGGCCTGCGGCGCTGAGCGCAGCGGCGGCGGCTGCTCTGGTGACCGCCTTGCTCCTGCTGCGTCGTGAGGACCCGGGGCCGGGGGCTGGCCCCAGGTAACCCCTCCGCGTATGGGACCGAGCTGGGTCCGGTCTTCTGGCCGGGCCAGGGATACCGTGGGGGATGCCCAGTGGTGCCAGCAGCTTGTGGCACCTGGGCTCACCCTCCAGCTCGGGCCCCTTCCGATGGGTCTGCTGGCACAGGTACGGGGGATGGCCCGGGAGCCGCGCCCCGCACGTGAGTCAGCACTTTCCCCAGGGCCTAGACTGCGGAGAACAATATCCTCTTCCCGAACAGATAAACAGCCCTTGTTCCTCGGGGTAAAGACGGGCAGTCCCCTGACACCCTAAGACCGGCACCTGTCGATGTTATTTCCTCAGCATGGCCGAAACAGAAGCACTGTCCAAGCTTCGAGAAGACTTCAGGATGCAGAATAAATCCGTCTTTATTTTGGGCGCCAGCGGAGAAACCGGCAGAGCGCTCTTAAAGGAAATCCTGGAGCAGGGCCTATTTTCCAAAGTCACGCTCATTGGCCGGAGGAAGCTCACCTTCAACGAGGAAGCATATAAAAATGTGGTGGGTATTTGAGCTGGGGCTCAAATGGACCCCCAGTGATTCTGCGAGGTGAACATATTTCACGCCTAAAGGCTAAATACTGCCCTGCCAGTAGTGGGGGTAGTGAGAGGCCATCAAAACTTGGCCAAGATTGGTCTGTGAGGGTCCCTCCCAGAAGTCCGACTCCTGGATTGTAGCCCAGGTGTGCCTCCCTCCCGCTCATTGTGTGTTCTTGGGCAAAGCCCTTCTCTCCATCTGCAACCCTATAAAGCTGGATCTGAGTTGTAATGGGGGTGGGGGCTGGTGAGACAGATGAGCACTGTTTTCAGGGTCATACAAGCTGGCTTCTAGAGGCAGCCCTGGTGACCTTGAGAATTTTCTCAGCCACTTTGCTGATTTTGTCAACCTGCGCACTTCACACTAATATTGTCAGGGATTCTGAAATTGCTTTGCAGAGTGAGAAAGGTCTATGGCAGTGAAAGGTGGGGTTATTCACTTACAAGAATTTGCCCTGCCTGACTTCCCAGACTTGTGTCTGTAAATCGAATATTCCCTTCACTCTAAGTTAAACCTTTTTTTTTTTTTTTTTTTTTTTTTGAGACAGAGTCTCACTCTGTTGCCCAGGCTGGACTGCAGTGGCGCGATCTCGGCTCACCACAAGTCCGCCTCCTGGGTTCAAGCGATTCTCCTGCCTCAGCCTCCCAAGTAGCTGGGACTACAGGCACCCACCACCACACCCGGCTAATTTTTTTTTTATTTTTATTTTTAGTAGAGACGGGGTTTCACCATGTTAGCCAGGATGGTCTCGATCTCCTGACCTCGTCATCCGCCCGCCTCGGCCTCCCAAAGTGCTGGGATTACAATGAAACCCTATTTTTCTTTAGTGTCATAGGCAGTGCCAGAAAAATTCTTTTCAGAGTTGACGGTAAGGATGGAAACCAATATTTTATCTGAATTCCTGCATGACGGGAATTTATCATTCTTTCTTTTTAAAGTTATACAGCAAACTTAAAAGGTTAGATGGAGGTTCGTAAACTTCTGTGTGCATGAGAATTATGGTGGGTGCTTGTTAAAAGTGCAGATTCTGATTCAGAGCTATTGGCATGGGATGTAGGAATATGCCTTTTTGTCAAGCACTCCCTGACTAATTATAATGCAGATGGTTCATGGATTGGATTGAAGGAAAGATTATCACCCCCATTTTACAGCTGGAAAAAAAAAAAAAGCTGTAGTGCCTGATGAATAACTTGCCCACAATTACATGCCTAGTGAGTAGCAAGCCCAAGATTTGCAGGTAGGTCTTCTTTAAGATGCCAAACGCCATCTCTTTCCCTCACATCATACCTCAGTGGTCTCCTTGCTGGAAAGCTACACACAATTCTTTTATTTTTCCAGAGGGAGATTATAATTGAGCCTGACTTCAGAAATCTGGATCACCCCTAGTCCTCTTATATAGACTGTGGACATATGTGTGTGTTGTTGACTTTCAATTGAGGCTGATGGCTTTTTGGTTGGAGAAAAGGAATTTGTAAAATTTGATGTTAAGTGGACAGGCCTATCAGTAATGTTCTGTAACTTAGTCTTTAAATCCAGGGGAATTTTTGGTCTGTTATTTAAATAACACGAAACTACATACAACTGTGTCCTTGCCTAGAACCAAGAAGTGGTGGACTTTGAAAAGCTGGAGGACTACGCTTCTGCCTTTCAAGGTCATGATGTTGGATTCTGTTGCCTGGGTACCACCAGAGCAAAAGCCGGGGCGGTAAGGAAGGCATATGCTCTTTTCCCTTCTTGCTGGCCAGTAATATCAAGGATTCTTTTCTTGCTCACTCTTTTTCTTTGTGCCTGTTGCAATGCTTAAATGTGAATAAGCCCTTATTGTTTAAGATTCTATATGCTGCACTAACCTTTGCTATCCTTTTCATAATACTGATAAGTTCATCTTTCAAAGTAATCCTTGAGTTCAGGCCCCAGTGCTGGAGACATCGTAAGTATTTACATGATTTTGCCTATTGTGAATATCGCTATCACTACATCCCCTAACGGAAACCATGATGTCTGAGTAAAACTAATTGGTTTATGCTGTTAACAATCAGCTTTTTTTCCCCTTAACAAATGTTTTAAATTTGAAATGTTCTCTCTCACTTGAGTGATTTGCTCCAACCTATTTTCATGTCAAGCTTTAAATTTCTGGAATAGAACATCAGAACACAGGCACGATTCAACCAGCCTCCAGCGATGATTCAGCCTTCAGCGATGATTCAACCCCCGTGATGATTCAGTCTTTACTGACGCAAAACTCTTTTAACACACATTTTATTTTCTTTTTAATGGTGTTCTAAATTGAGTCAGCTCCTGTCCAGAAGTCATAGTTTACTGCATAGTTAGAAGTCAGAGCTGACTACATGGATTCTGGGCAAATGTTAATGCAGGTACATCTTATTTAATTTATACTTTGACTATAGTTTATGCCTCTGGCAGAATTTACATGCTGGAGCTGAACAAACTTGCACATTCTGCATATGTATCCCAGAACTTAAAGTAAAATTTAAAAATATATAATAATAAATACATAAATAAAACAGAAGTGAAAAAAGTAAATAAATAAATAAAGTCGGTTAGCCCAGGCGCAGTGGTTCATGCCTGTAATCCCAGAAAAAAAAAAAAAAATATATATATATATATATATATATATGACTATGACTCTGCCATGGGAACTCTCCTTAGGTTTATAAGCCAGGTCCTTTCACCTGAATCATTAAGACAGCATATAGTGAAGAACTATTCATTTATACCAACCGAGTAGTTAGATTCAGATGTATTTCTCTGGGCCTCCTTGTGATGCAAAGAGTAATTCTATGTGTGCTTTCAATCAAGATGTACTTCCATATCTTCTGCAGTTCTGCATATCTATCCTGGAACACGACTGGGATTTGAGCTCTGTGGTGGGAACTATGGATTACAGAGAAGTTTGACTTTCCCAGGAAATGGCACATTATCTCTCCTAGAAAGGGTCATGTTCCTGCTTAACAGTGGGTGCAGTCTTTTCTGTCCCAAGCACAGTCACAAGCGGTGTGCCCTCCAAAAGCATTGAAAAACTTTTGTTCCAGGACACTGCAGGTTTGTCTCAAGTGCCAACCTGGTTTTGGTGGTGAGTCAGCAAAACAAAATGCTGCATTAGGCATAGAAGGGTTGATTTTCATGACATAAGGCAAATCTCATTATAGGGTGTGCCAGGGAAAAGTCTAAACTACTTTTTGTGTTCAGACTGGGTAATGCAATTTTAATCAAAGGAACTGTGTGTCTTTACTATCCAGAATTTTCTTTTTTAATGGGGTTGGTTCTCTACCTCTCAGGCTATTCAGTGCCTTTTGTTCTCCTTTAAAATCCATTTGGAAAGATAAAAGTAATTAACTAGTAAGCGAGAATAGACTAATGAGCCTAGACTATTCACCTAACTTAGAAATGAATTAGGACTTAAATGATTTGAGAGGTTAGTGGTGGAAAACAAGCTGGCACTTATACCAGAAAAATGTTTTGTTTTTGTTTAGGGGGGCTTTAAAAAAAAACCAATTTGGACTAGGTACGATATAAAGTTGGGAGGTTGTGATAACTTTAGCCAATATGAAAGAGGTGACAGTTTGTAAGTGGCTAAGTAATGATAGTGTTTTAAGTGGGGGTTGTAGATTTCCAAGCTCATCCCAGCTGGTGTTCTGGGTCAGCAGCCCTTTTTGTAGAAAAGAGTTCGCTGAGTGGTTTATCATACAAGTACTACAAAGTTAGTGGCAAACCTAGTGCGCTTCACTAGGGATTTTGTAACTGGAACCCCATATGTTGCCTTAGCAATATGGGTTTCCAGCAGAGAAACTTCAAGAGATTCAGCGTTTTTGTCTCAGTATTGAGATCCTCTGAGTAGGTGGTGGCTTATTTCCCTATGATGTTCAGTGTATTAGTTTGCTAGGGCTGCCATAACCCAAGTAGCTTAAACAACAGAAATATATTGTCTCACAGTTCTGGAGGCTAGAAGTCTGAGATCCAGGTCTCAGCAGGTTGGTCAGTGCTCTGAGGCTGAGCCCTTGAGTTTCAAGGTTCTCTCCTTGTCTTGTAGCTGGTAGCCTTCTCTTTGTGTCTGTTTACGTGGTGTTTTCCCTGAATACCTGTGTCTATGTCCACATTTCTCCTTTTTATAAGAACACTAGTCATACTGGATTAGGGACCACCCTATTTAGTATGATCTCAACTAATTACATCTGCAATGAACTTATTTCCAAATAAGGTCATATTCTGAGGTACTGGGGGTTAGGAGTTCAACATACGCATTTTGGGGGGATATAATCCAACTCACAAAATTCAGTCTACTCAGGTTTCTATTGACACTGGTTCTAGGAAAAGGTCTATTACCTTTCTTCAGCTGTTTGGAAGACTATTTCCTTTAGCAGTAGCTGGGTAGATGCTAATTTTCCTTTTCATATTAACAGAACATAGTTGTTCAATCAATGTACTGGCTCCCCGACTTGGCCCTGATCCGGATCTACTGGATCAGAATCTCTGAATTTGGAAGCTTGGAATCTGTCTTTTTAGCAGGCTCCTTGGGAGATCCCGATGCAGTCAACCCTGTCCTTCTTGTTGAACCTGCTTTCAAGAGGCAGTGGGGTGTATTAATTCTCCTCACTTGCTGGTTTTCTGGGTACTGTGGTCCTAGATAACCTTCATCTTGCTTTACTGAGTAACTTGTTTGCTAGTGAAGATTGAAATAGTCTTCAAAAACCAGATCTGTATTGTCCTGGAGTGAAGCATAAAAACTTACAGATGCCAGTGAGAATAGTTCATTTCCCCTTATTTGTATCAAAAGAAGGATTTGATTAGTGAATTCAAGGTGGTTCGATGTGGTTTCACCTTTTCATTTGTCTCTTCACCTGGTAGTAGTAGGCTCCAGAAGTCCAGGTTCCTGTTTTCTGTTGAGTGGATGATGTCATTAATGTGATTAATGTGGTCACTGTGACATTTATTAGGCATCTCATGGCCCATCTCATTAGAATCTCATGGCTTCTGATTCAAATGATCTGCTCTTCTAATTCAGAGGTTTGCACTACAGTCTGTGGGCCAAATATAGCCTGCCACCTGTTTTTGTACAGCCTGTAAGCTAAGAATGTCTTTATATTTTTAAATGGTTAAAAAATTCAAAAGAATAATGTCATACCATGTGAAAATATGAAAACTTCAAATTTTAGCCTTTATACATAAAGTAGTGTTGGGACACAGCCATACTCATTACTTTATGTATTCTCTGTGGCTGCTTTTGTGCTATTAATATAATGGCAGAGCTATATAGTTGCAACAGAGGCCTGCAAAGCTAAAAATAGTTACTGTCTCATCCCTTACAGGAAAAGTTTGCCCACCCTTGTTCTAATCTCTGTTATTTTATTTGATGTCTAGGAGGGGGCTTGTGAAGTGGCGAGGTCCTAGCTGGTTCAAGGGACCTAGACCATAGGCCCTGTTTGGATGCCAAGTAGCTATGGAGTCTGGAGTTTGCTGGTTAGCTTTTAGAGGCCACCGCCTCCTTGTTTGTCAGAGGGAGGTGACCAGTGAACCCACTTTCCTACTGCAAAATTCTTAAACATTTTTCCTTTTTTTTTTTGAGACAGAGTCTCATTCCATCACCCAGGCTGGAGTGCAGATGTATGATTTCAGCTTACTGCAGCAATGCGATTTCGGTCAGTGCAGCCTCGACCTACCCAGCTCAAGCAATCCTCCCGCCTCAGCCTCCAAAGCAGCTGGGACCATAGGCACGCACCACCATGACTGGCTAATTTTTGTTTTTTTTGTTTTTTTTTTCTGTAGAGACAGGGTTTTGCCATGCTTCCAACCCAGGCTGGTCTTGAACTCCTGGGTTCAAGTGATCTGCTTGCCTCGGCCTCCCAAAGTGCTGGGATTACCATGAGCCACTGCACCCGGCCTGCAAAATTCTTTGACTCTATGAAACACGGAAGAAAGAATGCCCCAATTGGAAAACGTTTTCAAGAACATATAGATTGACCCCGGAATCCTCACTATCTGCTTGATTTTATTTATCCAAAGCTCCTTCTCTAACCAAGATCTTTCTCCTATCATTGAACATCAAATATAGAGATGCCAGGACACAAACAAAAGGTGCCTCAGATTATACCATTTGGTGTTTGTCAGCATCTTTGTTTTCTGATCTAATTTATAGGGTTGGATTGAAAAGGGAGTGAAGGAGAAAGAACCTGAAGCAGAAATATGGCTGAGTGGGACCTTTACAGAATGATAGACCCACCCTTCTTGGAAAAAGATCCCCATGATTTACTTTTTTAGTAAATGAATTAATTTTTTAGAGACAGAGTCTCACTGCGTTGCCAAGGCTAGACTCAAATTCCTGGGATCAAGAGATCTTCCTGCCTCAGCCTCGTGAGTTGCTGGGACCACAGACCATCGTGCCTGGCCCCATGACCTTCTTGAGTCGTTTAAATGTGCTTACTTGTCCTATTAGTCAGCACTGAAATACTATACCTTGTTAGGATGAGTTGTTCTGAAGCCAGAGTGTTGTTTTTAGTTTTTAGGCACTGGTAAAGAAGAAATACTTAGTAGCTTTGGATTTTAGACTTAAGAGTCGTCAGAGAATTTGTTGCCTTTGATGTTGTGGAGCGTATGAGGGTATCTCTACTGAGCATAGTATGCTGTGTTTATTCTTTTTGAGAGGGTGCTGGGAAAGGACTTTATAGTGGCAACTTATTTAATTAATTCCTTTTTCTAGAAGGGACTCAGATTCCTAGCTTAGAGCAGGACACACTGGCTATGGAATCATAAAGACAGAATGACATGTGGACTTAATACTCTCAGAAGAGATGTCTGTCCACATGGTTAGGGAAACTAGTACAGTTTTTATAAAAATTGTGTTTCTGAGATATGAAGTAGCTTGTTTTAGTTATTTTTTCTGTTGTTTTTTAAGTCAAGCTATTGGAAAACAACAAAGGGCATGAATAAGATTTTTAGAGATCGCTTCTTTCATCTGTAAATAGAATCTTCCTCACTCCAGAGAAAATTGGTGTGTGATACCTCCTAGTCAGTCATCAGGACCCACGCTTCAGTTTGATTTTTAAGTCTTTGAAAGATGTTGACCCTTTTGCTTTTGAGTTTCATTCACCAGCTAAAAGGCCACGCCATCAGGGTGACGGAAGTGAAATTCAAAATTTAGTGTGCTTGGAAAAACGCATATTTATAATCAGCTTGAAGGCTCAGAGGATTTGTGAAATCGTTTTGGATTAACAGCCATTGATTGCTAATAAAACAATATTTAGCTTTGTCCAGAGAACAGCAATGGAGAAAGGTATGGGCTTCTTGTCAACAGGCCCCATTGAGCAGGGATGATGGGCTAAGTGTGGGGGTCTCTGCAGCAGCGTGGGTGCTCGTTCTTCAAGGAGCGGTTGTCCGTTGTTAGCGAGGCGGGTGAAAGGACGGACGCCAGAGTCTGATGGCTGGGGTAGTATTGATGTGCCTTAGCTGACTAATCAGATTGAAAAAGTCCCATGGTATTTATGTCACTTTAATTTTCATCAAACAATTGGAGACGACAGCACTCTATTAAGGAGAAGTTGATCCAGAACTAAAGCCAAATAAATTAGGGTCTGTTTAATCAAATTATCCTTTTACTGGCTCTGGATTAAGTGAGAGAGACAGCGTCGGTCCGGAGACTTGTGATTGGCTGAATCTTTCCCTTATTTTTAAAGAAATGGATGAAAGAAAAAGTATTTTAGCAGACGACTATAATAATTCCTCCAATCAATCTTGCTAAAACAACAACAACAAAAAACTGAATTTATTTCACTAGTCAACTGTGTCATTTTGTTGTGACTAACTAACCTGTCATTAAAATCAGAGTTCTGGTGAACGGGCATGAGGGGAAGAAACAGATGTGGAAGAAAAATTTAGTGTTTTAGAATTTTTCTATGTAGTTTTGGGCTGTTTGTCTTGGCACACTTTCAGCACATCTAAAGTCTCAATTGGAGATGGCTCTGAGGGTAATCACCTCTCTTAGGATGTGCTGAGTATTAAAATTGGTTTGCTTTACACTGATTTTTAAAGCAACAGCATGAATTTGAGTCTGTATATAGACAGCTTGGCAAGTCCGTTGTTTAGGATTGAATGTCAAAGTATACAACAAAAAGTATACAAAAGGAGATGGTGATGACTCGTGAGTAAAGAGGTAAGTTTATATTACCCATAAACTAAGGTAGAAAAAGTAAGGCAGAAAAATAACACTGTCCTCCAGGTGGTGGATATAGTTAAAAATGTACTTGTGAGTGATGGGAAAGGAGGATGAGGAAGGCTTTTATGGTAATGGTAATGTTCTATTTCTTGATCTGGGAACTGGTGGCAGAGCATGTTCAGTTTATGAAAATTTATTGAGCTCTATACTTAGGTTTACTTTTATGATACACTTCCATGCAAAGTTAAAAAATCTGCATGGGCCTATTGTTTTAAAATTGAAGTCTATATTAATTTCCTATTGCTGCTTTAGTAAATTCCTCAAATTTAGCAGCCTAAGACAATACAAATTTATCATCTTAGAAGTCTGAAATGGGTTTCCCTGAGATAAAATCAAGGTGTTGACAGAGCTGCATTCCTTTCTGGGAGGCTGTAGGAGAGAAACCATTTCCATACCTTTTTCAGCTTCTAGAGGTTTCCCCCCATTCCTTGGCCTGTGGTCCCCTACCCATCCTCAGGGCCAGCAACGTGGTAGCCAAGCCCTTTTTACGTTACATCATTCCAACATCCTCTTCTGCCTCGCTCTTTTACTTTTAAGGGCCCTTGTGATTACATTGGGCCCACGTGGATAATTCAGACTAATCTCTCTGTTTCAAGGTAGGCTATTAGCACCCTAATTCTAAACACTGAATTTCTAAAACACTGAATTTCTCTTCCACATCTATTTCTGCCCCTCATGCCAGTTCACTAGAACTCTGATTTTAATAATGGGTTCATTACAACAAAATTACACAGTTGATTAGTGAAATAAATTCAGTTTTTTGTTGTTGTTGTTGTTTCAGCATGATTCATCTTGCTTCTGCCTAAATACCATTTGCGATGGAATTCCCCCTTGTCATGTAACCTTATATATTCACAAAGATTAGGACGTGGGCATCTCTGAGGGACCATTATTCTGCCTACCATAATTACGGATTAGTCATTTTCATCAGCAAGAGAGTAGGTGATAAAAAGGAACATGGGTACAGCAAAAAGAGCACTGCTCAGAGTCCAGAATCTGCAGTCTGCTCTCAGCTCTCCCACTTCCCAGCTAGCAGTTCACCCGCCCACTGGACCTTGGTTCCCCTCTACATCATGAGGGGACTGGATGTGATATTTCCTAAGGTACCTTTTAACATTCTATGAAAGATACACATCGCCCTACCAAATAGAATATTTAGAATCAGTAACTACTGCGGAGCAAATTTTTAATTAAAAAAAAAATCAGGCCGGGCGTGGTGGCTCACGCCTGTAATCCCAGCACTTTGGAAGGCCGAGGCAGGCAGATCATCTGACGTGAGGAGTTCAAGACCAGCCTGGCTAACGCAATGAAACCCTGTTTCTACTAAAATACAAAAAATTAGCCAGACACGGTGGCGTGTGTCTATAATCCCAGCTACTTGGGAAGCTGAGGCAGGAGAATTGCTTGAACTCAGGAGGCAGAGGTTGTGGTGAGTGGAGCTCACGCCACTGCCCTCCAGCCTGGGCGACAGAGCAAGACTCCATCTCAATCAATAAATCAATCACTGGGGCAGTAGTCCAGTCTTCAGATTTGGAATTCCTACTACTCTAAGACCTCATTCTGTAATTGTGACTACGTATGAAGTTCAGCTTCAATAGACTTTAGACTTCTCTTCAGCTGTCTTGGGTTTGAAGATGCCAGAATTTATAGTGGTCTCAAGAGACTATTACTCCATGGAATTCCCTTTTCTGGGTAAAGGTGCATGTTTTTCAGTTAGGCCCTGGAAGTGAGTCTATATTTTGTTATTTGTGTCATTCTCTTCCCTCCCCCTTTTATTGCCACTTAGTTCTGTTTTTTTTTCTGACCGGATTTACCTTTTCTCTGCTTTCATTGGATTTTTGTTCATTCATTTTTAGAGCATCTACCATATGCTGGACATGTGCGGATGCTGAGAGATGAATTAAGAAAAAAGACCCAGCCACCGCCCTCACTGGACTGAATCTAGCTAGATTGGGTGTCTCCAAACATTTTTGATTAGAGACCCATTAATAAAAAAATTTGAGGATGCATACCTTACTAATATGTGAGGTACATTGTAAAGCATACACGAAAATTGGGAATTAAATACACTTTGTCCTCTTAGTGCCTGGCGAGTGTCCTCACCCATACTCGGAGACCCTACCACATTAGAATTGACAGAAAACAGAGAGGAGTGTAAAGTTGTAAAGTTATTAAGACAAAAAAAAAAAAAGTCTGGCTTAAAAGTAGTTTCTCAGCCTGATCTTATTGTTTCCTTTGTTCTTTGCAGATTTGTTTGGTGTCTGTGTTTCAGTGTCATTGTCCTTGTTTCCTTATTGCAGTCCAGCCTTGCTGCTAAAGCTGGTATGTCTATCCAGAGGACCAGACCTGGATCCTTTCCCAGGGTCTAAGCCTGACTTTCATGTATAGCTTGGACACATTTTATTTAGATCTCTATCCCTCCAGGCCTCCCAGCCTGCTACCCAAGCCAAGTAGTAATCTTGAAGATGAACTTGCTGCTTTTTGGAAATAACTCATGTTCTTTTCCCCTTTAGGAGGGATTTGTTCGTGTTGACCGAGATTATGTGCTGAAGTCTGCAGAGCTGGCAAAAGCTGGAGGGTGCAAACATTTCAACTTGGTATCCTCTAAAGGAGCTGATAAATCAAGCAATTTTTTATATCTACAAGTTAAGGTTTGTGCAAGTTTCTGTCTTTCATACACTTTGGAGAAGCCTACCTATTTGGCAGTACTAAAGAATATAAAATATTATATAATACAAAAAACATCAATACATCATATTATGCATTTGTATGGCTATGGGACTGCAGGAATATATTTAGTAAACAGGAATGATTTGAAAAATAATTTCCAATGTCTTCCTTTCTATTAATTATCCAGCAATAAATTGAATGAGATATGGTGTCTCCAGCCTTGACTGTCAGCATGGCAACTTAGCATTGGAAGAGAATTGGAGGCAATGATTCTTAAACTTTTCTGTCAGTTTCTCCAATGATTGCGAAGAAAGAAGAGCTTTTATTTGTCTAGAGATTTGGAGACATCTATCCTGAAGCAGTATTCTAGTTACAAGACTGGAGTGCAGTGGCATGATCTTGGCTCACTGTAGCCTCTTTCCCCCCAAGTAGCTGGGACTACAGGCATGAGCCACCATGCTTGGCTAATTTTTGTATTTTTGGTAGAGATGGGGTTTTGCCATGTTGCCCAGGCTGGTCTCAAACGATCCGCCCATCTCAGCCTCCCAAAGTGCTGGGATTACAGGTGGGAGCCACTGTGTCTGGCCTCAACTTTCTTAAAAGTCTTACGTTTTATCTTTTAAAAATTTATGCACATTTTGCTATTCTTAGTGCTATACATATCCCTGTTTATTTTAATTTAAAAAGTTTCTATTAACCTACCTTTAAGTTAAATTGATGCTACTGGAAGATAGGCATGGCTTTGTCTTTGTGTGCCTCCCAGTGCACCCCAGGTGCCCAAGACTTTTCCTATGTGAAGTCCCTTTACAGAAGTTCATCTCGCTTCTGCTTAAATATCTCCAGCACTACAGAGATTACTATCTTATTAGCCAACTTTTTCTATTTTGGGTCAGATTTACTTGTCCAAAAGTCTTTACTTTGAAGTGAAATGTATTGCTTTGTAAATGCTAATTGTTATCAGTTCTGCCTTTTAAAATAACGAAAACAAGTCCAGTCTTTCTTTTGCGTTGTAGTTTTTCAGACGTTTGGAGATTACGGCCTCCTCCATCATATGTTTCCCAGGCGTCACACCTTTCAGTCCTTGCACCATTCTTTATAGGTTCCTGTGTCCAGCTGCTTCATGACTGCATCACTTTGCCGAGGGTGAACTTTGCAGTGATATTATACTGGAACTGCAGTGGGAGTACTATTCACACTCTGGACACTATGTGTTTTTAAAAATAAGATATAAGATTGTTACTATTTTACCAAACATCCTTATTATGTTGTTGGCCCATGATCAGCCTGTAATAATAAAAATTTCCAGATTTTTTTCACATGGCTTATAGCTGAGCCATATCTCACCTATCCTAAAATAGTATTTTGAACCAGATGAAGATCAGTGAGCCACCAATGAAATTACATGAAGAACGGGAAAGTTTTCACTTAATTGTCAGAGTTTAGAACAATTCTTAAAAGGAAAAAAAAGTCTGGTTTTCTTTTTTATAGAGTCAAAGTCTTGCTCTGTCACCCAGGTTGAAGTTCAGTGGCATGGTCACAGATCACTACAACCTCAAATTCCTGGACTCAAGCGATCTCCAGTCTAAACCTCCCAAGTAGCTGGGACTACAGGCATGAGGCACCAGGCCCAACTTGTTTTTCAAAATACTGACACATGTGGGTTCTGAGAAAGATTATCAAATAGGATTTTTGCTCTCATTAGCAAGATCAACATTTATACCTTTTAGGAAAGAAAATATACGTAACATATTTCCTCATTGTTAAAGATAAAGGCATTACTACTGACTCATTGGGTTATAATAATGATTCAACCAGATTTTTAAAAAAATAGCTAGCATTAAATGATCTAGGCAGTGTTCTGAGGGCTTTTATGTGCATTTGTGTGGAAACAGGTACTGTGATGTTAAGACCACCAGCTGTTGACCGGGCACAGCGGCTCACGCCTGTAATTCCAGCACTTTGGGAGGCCGAAATGGGAAGATTACTTGAGGCTGAGAGTTTGAAACCAGTCTGGGAAACATGGCAAAACCCTGTCTGTACTAAAAATACAAAAATTAACTGGCACAGTGGCATATGCCTTTAATCCCAGCTACTCGGGAGGCTGAGGCAGGAGAATTGCGTGAACCCAGGAAGCAGAAGCTGCAGTGAACCGAGATCACACCACTACACTCCAGCATGGGGACAGAGTGAGACTCTGTCTCAAAAACAAAACAAAACAAAAAATAACAACAAAAAGAACACCAGCTGTTAAGCGGCAAAGCTAGAGTTTGAATCGAGGCTCTGTGATTCCAAGGCCTATGCCACTAGCCATTATGTAGTGAATAGCCTTTGTCACTAATACATGCAAAAGGGACCCAGCAGAGATTGGACCATGACAGAGCCTCAGCAAATATTAAGGCCAATACAACAGAAAGACACTTCTGATTTCACTGCAGTTGGCTTGTATTACCTGCAGTCTGGGATTACGAATTAGATTAATAAAGGACAGAAATGACAACCAAATGATCCGGCCCAGAATGACGCTGAACGATATGTAATTGCTTTTACAATTTGGAAAGATTATCTTTCCGAAATAATCCTTCAACTACTGTGTGTAACATTCCTAGTATTTATTGCTTATTTTCTCAGTCTCCATGTGTGTATGAACTCCCCCCTCCCACCCAATTTTAGAAACTCCTTTATTCTTTAGGAACATTTATTCTACTCAATGAAGTTTCCATTGCATTCATTCATGGTGGGCCAGCTCTGGGGGCCTGGATCAATCATGTGCTTTATGGGCACTCTGCTGGTGCTGTGGGGAGACGTGTCAGGATGTGGAGCCCAGAGTACTGGATGGGTCTCAAGTCCTCTGTTTTCAGGGTTGATAAGCTTTGGTTTCCTCATCTGTTCAGGGTGAAGGTACACTTTCCAGACATGTGACATTTTATTATTGGGTATCATCCTTGACCTCAAGGAGTTTGTAATCTGCTTATACTGGGGGATTCCTAAAGACACCACCAAGTTTGTTAATTCACTAGAAAGTTTCATAGGACTCAGGATATAGTCATACTCACAGCTAAAACTTATCTCATTGAAAGGATATAGAGCAAAATCTGCAAAGGGAAAAGGTGTGTGGGGTGAAGTCTGGAGGAAAGTAGGTACGAGCTTCCAAGAGGCCTCCCCATAGAGCTTGCACAGGATGTGCTTAATTTCTCCAGCAATGAAAGTTTTCTGCCAGAGAAACTCATCTGAACCTAGGAATGCAGGGTTTTTATGGGAGCCAGTTACATAGGCACATTGGCCTAGCAAAATTGCAGCCCCCCAGAAGAAAGGGAAGTTTTCAGCATAAACCACATTGTTTGTACAGACAGTTTAGGCATAGTACATTACCCTTATCAGATAGGGAATGGTGGAAACACACCCAAAATCCAAGTTTGCAAGCACAAGCCAGGGGCCAACCTTGCAACAGGCCTTTCTAAGGATAGCTGTCTCAGCCTGCTATGGTATCTCTTTTATGCACATTGCTAATAGAGACAAATCTTTTAAAAAGCTAAGAAATGTGTGTCCACATAAAAACTTGTGTATGACTGTTCACAGCAGCATTATTTACAATGGCCAAAGAATGAGAACAACCTAGATGGCCATCGACTGATGAATAGATGAATAAAATGAGATATATTCATGCAATAGAATATTATTCAGCTATAAAAAGAAATGATACACACTACAACATGGGTGAACCTTGAAAATATTACGCTAAGTGTGAGGGAACAGTCACAAAAGGCCATAACTTATATGATTCCTTTTATATGAAATGTCCAGAATAGGCAAATCCATGGAGATAGAAGGTAGACTAGTGGTTGACTAGGTCCCCAGAGACTAGGGTATGGGGAGTGACTGCTAATGATATGGGATTTCTTTTCAGGGTGATGAAATATTTTAAAACTTAGATTGTGATGAACGTTGCACAGTTCTGTGTATATACTAAAAACCACCTATTAAAAAAAAAAGAATGGCCAAGCGCGGTGGCTTACACCTGTAATTCCAGCACTTTGGGAGGCTTAGGCGGGTGGATCACTTGAGGTCTGGAGTTCGAGACCAGCCTGGCCAACATGGTGAAACCCCATCACTACTAAAAATACAAAAATTAGCCAGGCATAATGGCGGATGCCTGTAATCCCAGCTACTCGGGAGGCTGAGGCAGGAGAATCGCTTGAACACAGGAGGTGGAAGTTGCAGTGAGACGAGATCTCACCCTTGCACTCCAGCCTGGGCAACATGGTGGGACTCCATCACAAAATAAATACATTAATTAATTAATTAATTAAAAAAAAGAAATTTAAAAATAGCTACTTAAACGTCTGCGATGAGACAGGTTAAGTGCCAGTTAGGTGGTACACATAGGCCAAGAAGGAGGCATGCATGACTGTGTGGTAGTTCACAGGCCTTTGGAAGTGCCTGTGGGCTGAGATCTTCAGGCACTTTGTTTCCAGAGATGCCTGCCATGAAAATGCATGCTTTATTTAACAAATTAGGTTTAAAGCATCATCTAGATATAATCTGTCTTGAAATTTTGTGGGGTTTAAGAAGTGAGTAATATGGTGGGTCTATGGTTTTCTGACCCACTGGAACTACCTATAAACCAAAAAAAGGTTAGTGTCTGCCAGCGTGCAACATGAATTCTGTACTAAAGAGAGGATATTCTTTTATGGTTGTACTAACATATTACTTACCCTCTCTGAATCTGTTTTAATATTAATAAAGTGAGAGGACTGACTATACAGCCATTCACTCATTTAGTGGATCTTTTAAATGCAAGCCTACGTATCAGGATTAAATGATCTCTTCCTTAATTTCCCAGACTCCTTGGAACCTAAAATTCTAGATAAGGATATTTTGAGTATTGAGACCTGCAAAAGCAGATTACCTTCAAAACCACAAATTATTCTCTCTTAAACTTCACACAGGTGAGCTGGTCTTGATTAAATATTAAAAATGTGGTTTTTCTTAATAGGGAGAAGTGGAAGCCAAGGTTGAAGAATTAAAATTTGATCGTTACTCTGTATTTAGGCCTGGGTAAGTATAGTATTTATACTGAATGAGAGTATGCCACTGTAGGTTAATCCCTAGATGCTAATTTTTCATTTGGAAAGGATGACAACTGAAATATCTAAGATATGAAAGACATTGGCTAGAGGTGTATTGCTTCTCTGAAGGACACACCTTTTTGCTTAGAAAGAAAGGGTAGATGTTGGGGCCTGCTCCAGAATAGTCCAGAACTTCCTAGACAGCATTTGCTGCCTTCTTAAATCCTCTTCATGCACCAAATAAAACATTAAATCTACTCTGTTAGTCTGCTCGGGTTGCCACAACAGGATACCACACGGGTTGGGTGGCTTAAACAACAGAAATGTATTTTCACACAGTCTGAAGATTGGAAGTCCAAGATCAAGGTGCCATCAGGGTTGGTGTCTGGTGAGGCCTCTTTGCCTGGCTGGCAGACAGGCCACCTTCTGGCAATGTCCTCACATGGCCTTTCTTCTTTATGTATGCAGAGAGAGAGACCTCTGATGTCTCTTCCTCTTATGAGGACCCCAGTCCCATCACACTAGTCCTGTTCCATCCTTAAGACCTCATTTAACCTTAATTACTTCTCTTAGTGCCTTATCTTCAAATAGAGATACATTGGGGGTTAGGGCTTCAACATTAGAATTTTGAGGGGATATAGTTTGGTCCATAATGCCCACTGTGGTCTCAGTGCAATTTACCACCTCTTCCTCTGCTTTTCTTTTTTTTTTTTTTAATTTTAGAGTTCTGTTATGTGATAGGCAAGAGTCTCGCCCAGGTGAATGGTTGGTTAGAAAGTTCTTTGGCTCCTTACCAGAATCTTGGGCTAGTGGGCAATCTGTGCCCTTGGTGACTGTGGTTAGAGCAATGCTGAACAACGTGGTGAGACCAAGTGACAAGCAGATGGAACTGCTGGAGAACAAGGCCATCCATGACCTGGGGAAAGCACATGGCTCTCTCAAGCCATGACCACACTGGAAAAATGGTTTTTATTGTCAGCCTTAACACCCATCACCAAATCAATAATTTCAGGGTCTAAAAAACGTCCGCATATTTTAGCTTTGTTGTTTTACTATCCTCAGGCATCCATTCCAATCAAGAAATGATGGTGCTCTGAATCAGTGGTTCAGAGCCTGGTTATACATATAGATCCTCAGCGAGCTTTGGAAAAATAAAGATGTTAGCCGTATCTCACTCAAACTTGAATCAAAGTTTCTGGGGTGTGGGCAGAATAATCTGTAATTTTCTTTGTTTATACTTCCCCTAATGCCACTGGTTCTGATGCCACTGGTTGGGGGGCCTGCTTTGAAATGCTTGTCTGCAGAGTCACAGCAGCCGGGAAAACCTTGTGACCATGCAAATGAGCTCTGCTGTAAAATTGTTGACATTCACGTCTCTGAGTTACAAAAGTGCTAATTCACTACATGTAATTGTGTAAGTAAACATTGTGCCTTTACTACTTCTTTATGTAATAGAAATTATATACCTAAGCTTATATAATACATGGGGAGGATTAAATAAAGCAATAAAGATAAATTGACAACTTCTGGGTGCCTCTTAGATTGCTTGAAAATGCCCATGTAGTAGTGGTAATATGCAGCATTTCAGCCTATGGGGTGATATAATAGCAGCTAATATTTACCAAATGCTTGCTAAATACCAGTCTTTACATGTGTTACCTGTGCTTTAAACCCTTTATAAACCATCCTTATAAAGTGATACTATCATGATCTTCATATCTTAGATGGGGAAATGAGATTACTGTGGTTAAGTGCCTTGCTCAAGAGTCCAAAGCTGAAGAACTGAAGCAAAGAAATGGCAGAGTCAGGATTCTAACCCAGGTCGGCCTGATCCCACAGATTCCATAGATGGTGTTTTTAAGCACCCTGCAAGAGCACTCTGTTCCTGTGTATTTCCAGGTAGTTCCAGTTGATGGTTACTACGTGTTGTGAGTGAACAAAATTGAAATATTTGGGTTTCTCCTTTGTTGCAGTGATTAATCACTAAATGTTCACACAGCCAGTAAAATTCTATGCCACCAAACTTTAAAGTGCGCTCATGCTGCTGCACTTTAAAAATTAAGGCAAAGGAAGATGCAGAAGGAAGGGTCAAAGCCAAGAGGCGCACACATTGCTAATTTCCATCACGGAACAAAAGATGTTAGTGTCACTTAACATCTGCACCAGGGAAGCAAAGTGATTCGAGTGATTCAGTCAATTTTTCCAAGGCCTACTCTATGCCAAGTACATTTCAAGCTTCAGTATACACTGGAGGATACAGGCCATTCCCTTTAATTTGGGGTGTATATCCTTAGAAGGGAGTAGACATTCAGAATGTCAGTCACCCAAAAAAGAGGCATATTTTAGGGCAGGGTGGGATCTTGAAATGTGAGCTTTAGAAAGAAATGAAATATCTTCCTCCTGCCAGGTGGGGTTCCCTGGGAGCTGAACTTGGAAGAGCCCAAGTGTGTTGTTTTGGTGGGGAGAAAGCATGGGCTGAGGATATTTTGAGGCCTCTGGGCTCTGAAAGCAGCTAAATCCAGTGACCTGTTTTAAGTTATTCTCCTTATATTATTTACTTACTCAAAAACCTTCGAGCAGGTTTCATTCAACATGTTATTCTGGTCTCAGTAGTGATGTGGGATGATGAGGAAGGGCCTGTGTTCACCTTCGGAGTAGAGAGAAAAGCAGCCCTCTCTTGAGCTCTGCATTGTGGTGAGGTAACGAACTAAGGAACAAGACTCTGGCCCAATCGCTCCTCCACAATGGGTGTTAACTTGTTTTATTGACAGCACTGAATGGACTGGATGTTCCATTTAGTACTAAGGGATTCAGGAAGTTTTCCACCAAATGTGACACAGACAGAAAAAATTTATGTTGGAAGGATGAAGGGAAAAGTTGGATGGGACCAGGTAATCCAAAGTGTTGAATTCATTAATTCATTCAGCAAATGCTTATTCAGTGCCTCCTATGTGCCACTGAACACATAGGCACTGGGGATGCATCCATGAGCAATGACTCCAACTCAAGACAGCCAGCAGCTATTCTGGCAATGTCCTAGGTTGTAAGAAAACTTCACAATTAATATTTGTGCTGGGCGCGGTGGATCACGCCTGTAATTTCAGGACTTTGGGAAGCCGAGGTGGGTGGATCACTTGAGGTCAGGAGTTCAAGACCAGCCTGACCAACATGGTGAAACCCTGTCACTACTAAAAATATAAAAATTAGCCAGGCATGGTGGTGAGCGCCTGTAATCCCAGCTACTCGGGAGGCTGAGGCAGGAGAATCGCTTGAACCTGGGAGGTGGAGGTTGCAGTGGGACAGGATTGCACCACTGCACTCCAGCCTGGGAGACCGAGCGAGACTCTATCTCGAAGAAAAACAAAAACAAAAACTAGTATTTAATGGATTCTGTCTTCCAGGAATTTACAATTAAAGGAGAGAAGTATATTTAGAAGTGCATTTAGCATTAATATAAGGCATCATTTTTATTCAGTGAATACATTCAGTATCTATTAATACTATGGGCCAGGCCACATATTATTTGCCAGAGAAATGAAAGTAAAGAGACATGGCCCTTACTTACCCTTATTGTGCAGTGCTGTGGCGTATCACCAAAAAAGAAAGAAAAAAATCAAGTAAACAAATGGTGGGTGCTAAGAAACTAACAAGATACTCCTGAAATAATGGTGGAAACTATTTTAGAAATGGCCTGAGCAAAGTGTTGCTGGTTGAAACCAAAGGGACTTAACCCACTTGTAGAGCATTCAATGATTAGCGGTAAACAAAAGGCTTAAGGGTGAGACCTAAGGTGAAGGGGTCCATTGGAAAGAGGCGGGATTATGCAGGGCCTGATAGGCCAATTAGATAAACTCTGCTAGAGCCTGGGGGACTCCCTCCTAAGAAAGAATTCTGGGCCAGGCGGTGGCTCACAGGCAGGTGATCACCTGAGGTCAGGAGTTCGAGACCAGCCTGACCAACATGGAGAAACCCAGTCTGTACTAAAAATTCAAAATCAGCCGGGCGTGACGGCGCACGCCTGTAATCCCAGCTACTTGGGAGGCTGAGGCAGGAGAATTGCTTGAACCCGGGAGGTGGAGGTTGCGGTAAGCCTGAGATCACACCATTGCACTCCATCCTGGGCAACAAGAGCGAAACTCCATCTTAAAAAAAAAAAAAGATTCTATGGTTTGAATAGATATTAGGAAAGGAAGAAAGGGAAGTGGCATGAGATAGGCAGGGGAACATTCGTATTCTTCCCCACACAGCTGCCAGAACTTTACTTTCTCAACACATCTGAGAGCATCACTCCCTGGCTTAAACAGTTCAACCATTTTCCATTGTTTAGGACAAAGTTAACACTTATGTCTGAGCACTTTACATGTATTATCTCGTTTTATCCTTACTGTAGTCCTGAGGTTAGTGCAGGGTTTTTTTTTTTTAAGATGAAGTCTTGCCCTGTTGCCCAGGCTGGAGTGCAATGACACAATCTCGGCTCACTACAAGGTCCGCCTCCCGGGCTCAAGCAATTCTCCTGCCTCACCCTCCCAAGTACCTGGGATTGCAGGCACGTGCCACCACACCCGGTTAATTTTTGTATTTTTAGTAGCGACAAGGGTTCACCATGTTTGCCAGGCTGGTCTCGAACTGCTGACCTCAGGTGATCTGCCCGCTTCAGCATCTCAAAGTGCTGGGACTACAGACATGAGCCACCGTGCCCGGCCCAAGTGCGGTTACTATCCTTGTTTTGTATTTGATGAAACTGAGGCAGAGAGAGGTGGAGTAACTTGCCCAAGATCATAATTACAAAGTGACATGGGTAGGATTCAAACACAGTAGGCTGCCTCTAGAGTTCACGTTCTCACTTAACCAAAGATTAAAATCCATTTTGGGGGGTTTGACGTCTATCTGTCCCTGCAGTAGACCCACCCTGGCCCATGCAGTTCGTTCCCTCTCGCCAGCTGCACCCCCTCCAGGACCTGGGAGCCCAGAAACCAGCCGAGCCTTCAGCGTTTGGCCTCCTCCGCCACCAGAGGGCGTTATGGGCCGATCGCCCCTCCGCTAACCGCTCATCCCAGGAGCAAGGGGCGCACAGAGGACAGGATGCCAACAGCAAAACCGCTGCGACGTCTCTCTGCCTCAGGGCTCAGAGCAGCGGGCCGGGACCTCCCACTAACGCTTGCCGCAACCCAAGGAGGAGACAAAAAGTCATCTCTTGGGCTGCAACATTAACCGTCATCAGCGCGCCCCCTCATCGCGCACTGCGTCAACCCTGCGGCGGGAGGAGGCGGAGCCCGCGTTGTCGCCCCGCCCCCACTTCACGTGACCCACACGGCGCCTCGAGGCCGGAAGCGCGCGCGCTCAGGCGTTCCCGGCTGTCTGCGAAGTTCCCGGAGACCCGATCCCGCCGCGGGCTCGCGCTTGTGCTCGCGCTCCGGCCGCTGCGCGCGCTCGTTGCCCATCCTCGTCCCCGCCCCTAGACACGCCGGGCTCTCGGGGCACCACAGCCATGTGCTCGTTAGCGTCAGGCGCTACCGGTGGGTACCCTGGCCCCTCAGCACCCGGCTCGCCCAGCCCCAGGCCGTGCCGCTGTGGGGGCGGTGGAAGACCCTCCGGGACACGGGTCCGGCCCGGGCGGGGTGGAGCGCTCGCAGGGAAAACGGAGGAGGTGCTGAGTGAGGGCCGCGGGTGGACGGGGCGGGGGAGAGCCCATCCTCACCTGCTCCTCGAGCCCTCGGGCCGCACCGGTGTCCGAGGCCGATCTGATTGTTGTGCGTGTGTTAGGCGGCCGGGGCGCTGTGGAGGATGAGGAGGACCTGCCAGAACTGTCGGACAGCGGGGACGAGGCTGCCTGGGAGGATGAGGACGATGCTGATCTTCCCCACGACAAGCAACAGACCCCCTGCCTGTTCTGTAACAGGTTCGTCCACCTCAGCGCCTGGCCCCTGCTCTAGTGTGCCCAGGCGCGTGGGTCTGTGTGCCCAGGAACGACTTCGGGCAGGAGGCGAGCCAGAGTGGCCTGTCTTTGAATTCTGGAACACTGGTCTGGGGTGAGAGCTTGTGGAGAAGGAGGACCCTCAGTAGTAGAGAGAGGGAACCGTGAACTGGAAGGCTGGTTGTGCTACCAGCTTTTGATTAGTAGTGCATTGAATCTGTGGTTCCCTAATCTTGTCGCTTGAAACGCTGAAAAAACAACAACAAAATGATACTGAACTCTGCACCTGAATGATTCTAAATCAGGGATGGGGTCTAGGAATATTCTGTTTTATGAGAACAAGATCAGAAGTAACAGTGAAGTTACTAACGAGTTACTAAATGAGTAACAAATTTGGGAGCCACACTGAACTAGATAATCCCTACGAAGCCTTCCAGCTTTACCTTGCTAATTATTTGACAAGTAGGGAGCTTCTCAGGTGAAACATTTCTGTTACATTTGAGCGGTTTACATAGCCTAAGAAGGAAGTTCACCTTCCTTAAGTAGGATTTTTCACTTAGAGAAAAAGAGACTGCAGTATCAATAATTTGCTCAAGGTCACAAAGCTGTGGTGTGTTTATTTCCAAACTCACATTCCAGCCCCTTAAAATTCTGCCTATTAGTCTTGGGAAGCTTTGGCTGCTGTCCTAGGCAAATAGGCAGGAAAGAGGCCCGGCTGGCATTGGCCAGTGTTACTTTAATACATTTTCCAGTGTTCCTTGTATCTGGGCGTGGTGCTGATTGGTGGTGTGTTAGTGTTCTCATCTGTAGCCCCATTGGGTAGATAGAATGCCTGTATATATTCTAGTTGTCATACAGTATTTATTGAGCACCAGTGGTGCAGTGGCTGTGATAGCCTCCATAAATACTCCAAATAACCTATCTTGGTAAACATTTGTTGAAAACTAATGCTCCACATGTGTAAGGAATATAGATAAGGTATGCAGCTTCTCTGCTGTGTATTCCTGTGTAAGTGTCCTTCAGATTTGCATGTCACATAATAAAGAGGCTTGATCCTCACAGTGTCTATAATGCAAGTACGTCGGGAACACTACAGGATCACTTTTGAAATAAGGCACTTTGGGAGTATGCCAGCTGTAAAATTACATTTTATGCTTTATTTCTAAAAGCAGTTTGAGTTGTGCCAGTTCAAAGCCTCTAAAAGCAGAGTTGACACTTAGAGGAGAAAAGAATCTCAAGTAGAGAAATTGTGTGACTTGAGAGAAACAGACTCTATCAAAGGGGACTCTCTTAAAATCTTGTTGATAAAATCAGTGACATTATTTGACAAATAAATTCACCTTGACGTTTAAAGGATAATTGGTTTTAGGAGTAAAATGGGACTCAGAAGTACTAATTCCCTTTAGAAATGCTGGGTTCCCTTCCTTTCAGATACAAGTCTGTTTTTTCTTAATTGGAAATAAAACTAGAAACCAGCAGAGTGAAAAAAAAAAAGTGTATATGTAACATGAAATCAGTATTTAGACTTCTTGGGGGACTATTCCATGAAGCTATTGCTTAATTTTTCAGGTTATTCACATCTGCCGAAGAAACATTTTCACACTGTAAGTCTGAGCATCAATTTAATATTGACAGCATGGTTCATAAACATGGTGAGTGTTTTTTAGAATAAAGGCAATTTAAGTTGTGAAATTTGGCCAAGTATGGAGGCTCACGCCTGTCATCCCAGCACTTTGGGAGGCTGAGGTGGGTGGATCACTTTAGGTCAGGAGTTCAAGACCAGCCTGGCCAACATAGTGAAACCCGATCTCTACTAAAATACAAAAGTTATCTGGGTGTGATGATGCACACCTGTAATCCCAGCTACTCAGAAGACTGAGGCAGGTGAGTTGCTTAAACCTGGTAGGTGGAGGTAGCGGCGAGCTGAGATGGCATCACTGCACTGCAGCCTGGGTAACAGAGTGAGACTCTTCTCAAAAAAAAAAAAAAAAGGTTGTGAAATATAAGTTCAGATTTTATAGTTTTTCAGACCCTTTTCTGTATGAGTTTAATATGGCAAATAATACAGCAACATCTTATCTTGTGGAAGTGGAGTTTTTTTGACAAGCGCTCCTTGAGAAAAGATGAATAAGTCACTCTTCTAGACAAGATTCACTATATTTAAGCTTATATTAGCTTTTCAACTAAAAACAAAAACAGATTTGGCATGTGATTACATTTTTACATTTTATGTGATTACATATTAGTTTTAGGGAGAGCAAGTGTAGATGTAGGACTTGAAAAAGGAGGCAGTTCATTTGAAAAAAGACAACTTAATCAGCTCGAAGCGTGACATGAACTTCACAGCCTACGAGACTGAGTTTTATACAAAGTTTGGTAGAGACTGGACAAAGACTGATGAAATTAAGGTTAATATGTAAAATACTCAGGTGATGTTTCTATTGAAACTTTTATTTAAACACAGTTGCCTTACGATTAAGGCCTTCCACTTCTTTAAATGGATATAGAAGAGCTATACTACAATAAAATTAAATAGGCCGGGTGCGGTGGCTCACGCCTGTGATTCCAGCACTTTGGGAGGCCAAGGTGGGTGGATCACAAGGTCAGGAGATCGAGACCATCCTGGCTAACCCAGTGAAACCCCGACTCTACTAAAAATGCAAAAAATTAACCAGGCATGGTGGCAGGTGCCTGTAGTCCCAGCTACTTGGGAGGCTGAGGCAGGAGAATCGCTTGAACCCGGGAGGCAGAGGTTGCAGTGAGCTGAGATCATGCCACTGCACTCCAGCCTGGGCGACAGACTGAGACTCTATCTCAAAAAAAAAAAAAAAACTTAATACAGAATAGGTGTTTTGGTCCCTGTATTTGTTGACAACTAAGAAGGGACATTATTGAAGAATAGCAAATACTAACAGATGTTTCAGTGTCAGATAAATACGTGGTATCATATGTTCATAAATCATAAATTCAGGTGCAAATACTTTTGTAAGGCATAAATGACAGCCTCATTTTTTAATGCTTTTTGTTTTTGTTTTTGTTTTTTCTGAGACGGAGTCTTGCTCTTGTTGCCCAGGCTGGAGTGCAATGGCGCGATCTTGGCTCACCGCAACCTCCGCCTCCTGGGTTCAAGTGATTCTCTTCCCTCAGCCTCCTGCGTAGTTGAGATTATAGGTATGCGCCACCACACTGGCTAATTTTGTATTTTTAGTAAAGACAGGGTTTCTCCGTGTTGGTCAGGCTGGTCTCGAACTCCCGACCTCAGGTGATCCACCCGTCTTGGCCTCCCAAAGTGCTGGGATTACAGGCATGAGCCACTGTGCCCAGCCTTAATGTTTTTAATGTTGCATTTCTAAAGTATTAGACTCATACTTGAGATAGAATTATGTTTTGTTTTGTTTTTTTCACTTACCAATATAGGGGGTTTGTATACTATTAAAGCTTTCTCATAACAACAGTTTTATGACAAATAATTGGTTGGTTGGATATATTACTGCTTTCCTTTGTTTTAAATGCTGCATAATTTCTGGAAAGATATGAGAACCAAATAACAAGCCTTATTGGGTTTGCATCATTTAACTTCATGTAGAAGCTAGTATACACCATGTCCTGGCAAAATTATAATTTGATACACACCATAAAAATTAGGGATTTAAAACTTTCAGCTCTGATATCAATTGCCAAATACTTGGTAAAATGTCGGACCTAATTTTCCAGATTTGTATGGTTCTGACAAAGGAGGAGCAGAATTTTAAAAATCAATTTCTCTTCTTTTTAGAAATACTACAAAAGCTTTAATTTGTGTTCTATGGCTGCTTCTCAATACCGAGGTATCATCGTATTACTACTTCTAATTCTTAATAAAATTCAAAATATAAGTAGTAAATTAGGGGTCAGAAGTAATTTATTGTTTAATCAGAGAAGTCTTTCTAGAACAGGTCAGTTAAACAAAACAACTTATGTTAAAATAGGTGAATTATCTTTTTTCCCCCTTTAGGACTTGAATTTTATGGATACATTAAGCTAATAAATTTTATTAGACTTAAGGTAAGTTGACAGCTTAATTTATAATTTTGTTTAGAAATTAAAGAAATGCTACAGTGACTGTCAGTGTACTGATTATTTAAAAGAATATGAGGAACTGCATTAAATTTGGTACTCATTATATTGGGGAATCATGGACATTAGGAACTAGCACAGCAGAAAGCACCATGTAAATGTCTACCATAACTAACAAATATTATTTTCACTGCATCTAAGAGATGAATCCGTGTATGTGAAAAATAATTCAGTGTCAGATAAAGGGAAATACTGATGGACAGGATCTGTAAAATCAGAAATAATTTCTAATGTGATTTTAAGTATTTTGGTTGCTCTTTTTTCTGTTTTTTCCAAATACTTTGTGTTTTTTTTGTCCTACTTAAATGAATGTTTAATGACATGACAACACTTTCCCCAAATCCAAACAAACAGTAAGAAAAACTCTACATTGAAACTGCTGATTAAGCAATCATCCAGCAAGTTAATGAAATGACAGGCGTGTACAGACTTTAGAGACATACTGATTTTGTGTAATGCAAACATGATTTCCTTTGTTTAATTCTGTAGTTTTTACTAAGGAGATTTTGTGATTATATGTAATGAAAAAACGTTAATTAATTTTATATCCAGAATCCTACAGTTGAGTACATGAATTCCATATACAACCCAGTGCCTTGGGAGAAAGAAGAATATTTGAAGCCAGTGTTAGAAGATGACCTTTTACTTCAATTTGGTAAGATGAACATAAGTGTATCTACTTTAGTTAACATAAGGCCATTTGTTATGGCAAAATGGAGGTAAAGTGTTTTAGGAAAAGACATGCTTTTTAAAATTCTCTAAATGCCTCATCAGATAGTTGGTTTCAATGGAAAAGTTAAGTTGCTTAAAAACTAATAGTGGGCCAGGCGCGGAATCCCAGCACTTTGGGAGGCTACGGGCAGATCACAAGGTCAGGAGATCGGGACCATCCTGGCTAACACAGTGAGACCCGATCTTTAGTAAAAATACAAAAAGTTAGCCGGGCATGGTGGTGGGCACCTGTAGTCCCAGCTACTGGGAGGTTGAGGCAGGAGAATCTCTTGAACCTGTGATACAGGTGACAGAGCAAGACTCTGTCTAAAAAAACCAAATACTCTGTGATCAAAGGATTGTCTGTTTTTGCCTTTAATTGCTTCATTTATTTTGGAGCTCTTATGTGAGGTTTATACACATTTATAATTGTTATATTTTACTGAAATATTAGCCAACTTTTGCAGTAATTCTTCTTTGCCTGAAAGAAGTATCCAGGTGATTTGAACATCCTGAGACAGAAGGTAGACGTGGAAATTCGTCTTTCTGAATGTGGTTTAGGCCTTGAATTCTAGCAAATTGTAGTTAGGAATCTTAATATTTACTAAATCCTTTCTCTTTTTCAAATCTCTAAGTTTAATCTTTAATATATAATTATCTGCATATTCTTAACATTAAAAAGTTTTTATTATGACAATTTTTATTGCAGCAGAAAGCAAAACAGAAACTGACCAGTTTGAAGAATTTTGAAATCAAAATACAAAAGGAGGTTTGTAGTAGGAAGTAGAAAACACAGTATACCAGTCTTATATAATTTGTAAATATTTTGTTGTGCTCATTAATTTTTGGTGAATTAGTGAATGAATGCAGTTTTTAAACCTCAGTGACTCAATATTCTACCAGAGTGATTAGAAGTTATCAACACCCTGCTCTGCTTTTATAACAGGAATTCAACTTAGGCTGTAGTCTCTTATAGTATTATGCATTCGTTAGGCTTAGCTGTTTTGTCCTAACTCTGAAGAAGTGTCTTCACAACTGAAAAATGAATAGGAATGTTTACAAAGTCACATTTCTTCCAGTGCTATCCTGAGGGGAAAACGTAATATTTGCACTACTTACTGCCTTAAGTTGATCTGAAAGTTAGACCAGTAAATGGACATTGATTTTGTGAAATTCACAAACTACATATATTAACTTATCTTTGCAGAGAAGTGAAATTAAAATTAAATATAGTGAAATTAAAATCAAATCAATAATTTAAAAATACTAGGAATTAGGATATTTAATAGTATCAGCAATAAGACTTTAGTGTATAGATTTCACTCCACCTTGCCCAGGATGAAAAATTAGTGTGTGGAATTCTTTACACACTGTCCTTAGGAATGTTTTTTTTTCCTCCAGTTTATTCAGGTATGATTGATAAGTGAAAATTTTGTACATTTCAAATATACAATGTGATGATTTGATATGCATATACATTGTGAAGTGATTACTGTAACCAAGCTGATTAACATCATCACCTCATGTTCCATTTTTTATTTTTGTGTTGAGAACAGCTAAGATCTACTGTCTGCAAATTTCAAGTATACAGTGTGGCATTTTTAACTATAGTCACTTTACCATAGGCAGATGCCCATAACTTACTCGTATTGTAGCTGAAAGTGTGTACACTTTGACCAATATCTCCTCATTTCCACCACCATTTCACTCTCTGCTTCTGTGAGTTTTTTTTTTTAATTCCACACAAAAGTGAGATCACACAGTGTTTGTCTGTTTGTGTCTGTCTTATTTTGCTTCACATAATGTCCTCCACGTTCATTCATATTGTCATATATGGCAGGATTTCCCTTAAGCAATATCTGAATTTAATACCTGCTACAATAAGGACACAGGCTAGGAGGTGGCTTTGTGTAATGGCAAGAACATGGGCTGAGTTTAAATCTTAGTTCTTCCATAAACAGATATATAACGTTGGGATAGTCACTTAATTTCCCTGAAATTTATTTTTTCCATGCCTCAAATAGGGATAAATACATCTTAACTGTGTTTTGAGAATAAAACGAAAAGTAATAATGTACTTGAAAGATACCTGCTGATCAATAAATATTAGGTTTTTTCTTTCTACTTTTTTCTTTCTTCCTGGATTTGGTTGAGTATAATTAATATTTAAATATATGTTCAGTTGAGCCAACTAATGAAAAACTTTGACTGACAGCATGCTCTTTGAATTCAAATTGAAATAGTTTAGATGATAAATATTTATTATTATTACTTTTAAGACCGAGTCTCACTGTATTGCCCAGGTTGGAGTACAGTGGTGCGATCTCGGCTCACTGCAGTCTCCACTTCTGAGGTTCAAGCAATTCTCCTGGCTCAGCCTCCCAAGTAGCTGGGACCACAGGCCCGCACCACCAGGCCTGGCTAATTTTTTGTATTTTTTTTTTTGTAGAGACAAGGTTTCACCAAACTGGCCAGGCTGGTCTTGATCACTGTTGGCCTCAAGTGATCTGCCTGCCTCGGCCTTGCAAAATGCTGGGATTATAGGCGTTAGCCACTGTGCAAAGCCGAGATGATTAATATTCAATTAAAACTACTTTCACTAATCTTTCTCAATTGGCCACATAGTAGAAACTTAGGGCATATTTATTCCTAACATATTTATACTTGTTTTGTTGTTATAAGATGGCCTGATAATAATGTCCATTTATTTCTTTAGATGTGGAAGATCTTTATGAACCGGTGTCAGTACCCTTCTCATACCCCAATGGACTCAGTGAAAATATATCTGTTGTTGAAAAATTGAAACATATGGAAGCCAGGGCACTGTCTGCTGAAGCCGCACTGGCTAGAGCACGTGAGGATCTGCAAAAAATGAAGTAATTTATCAATCTTGCAAAATTAATTGTTTAGATCTCCAAAATAATACAACCAATGGCAAAGTAGAATATAGATCATTTCATATACTGGAAAGTACAATGTAGATATTTTATCTTCATACAGTTAAAGATATGTAGCATTTTTATACATTATGGATATCATTAATTAATATAAAGTCTTATGGTTTTACCTATTCTGATATGTTCTGACAAATGTTGTCCTCATGAATGTTTTTGTTCTTTATTGCCTTCCTTTCAGTTTTCCTGTTTGCAGTTGATTTCTCCATTTTACTTTTTCTATCTTAGTTTTTTAAAGTGGACGGATTAATCTTTTTGAGGTTTGGGGAAAATACAGGGTTGAAGTTTTTATTTTTAAAGAATCAAAATGTAGGCCGCAGTGGGTCACATCTGTAATCTCAGCACTTTGGGAGGCCAAGGCGGGTGGATCATGAGGTCAGGAGTTTGAGACCAGTCTGGCCAACATGGTGAAACCCCATTTCTACTAAAAATACAAAAATTAGCTGGGGTGTGGTGGTGTACGCCTGTAATCCCAGCTACTTGGGAGGCTGAGACGGGAGAAGTGCTTGAATCCGGGAAGTGGAGGTTACAGTGAGCCGAGATCATGCCACTGTACTCCAACGTGGGCAACAAAGCAAGACTTTGTCTTGTGTGTGGGGGGGTGGGTGCGGGAAGAATCAAAACGTAATTATGGTATAGTATGAACCCAGAAAACCAGATACACAGTGACTGTTTTTCCCAGTGAATAAATTTGCATTGTACTGGTGTAGTACTTTTCAAAGTTTAATGTGCATAGGAATCAACTGGGATCCTGTTAAAATGTAAATTCTGATTCAGGAGATTGAGAATAGGGCCTGAGATTCTGCATTTCTAACAAGTATACCTCACAGTCCTTCCTGTTGGATTTGTAAGCTGTTTGCTGTTGCCTGAGTACCCATTTGATGATTTGCCAGAATGTATGTTCAGCGGGAAAGATAGTAGAACCAATTGTAGTTCCTCTTCTCTGTTTCAGAATTTTTATGCTAGGTAACAAGCAACCAACACCAACTTTACCTTTTGCCCCTTTGGACTTCTCCCTTTTGTATACCTTATGGATTCCTAATAGGTCATGATCTGAGAGGGATCTGAGTTTTAGAGCTGGAGTGGGTGGTGTTGGTGTATATAAATAATTATCTATTTGGGTCTACTTTCTGCTTATATAACACTCCCAAGAAGTAATATGGTTTTAAAGAATATTAATAGAGCTGAAATACATGACATTGATCCAGTTGCTAAAAAAGGATTTTAAAACAATAGAAATAATAGAGGATAATAAAAGTAATATGCTTATTTTGTTCCGTTAAAAGACATAAAGAGGATTATCTGCAGTTGGCATTGCTTTTGTGGTTTGTAGAAGGAGTGCATAAAATTGTTTTTGAATATTGCCATTGCTTCAGATCCAGCAGGGGGAGCTTTCAGTTGTTCAAGGTAGAATGTGATTTAGAAGGCTCATCACACTGTACTGCCTCCTCTTTCCTCTTCTTCAACCTCTAGCCTTTCCTTTATTCATGGTCCAATAAACCTGTCTCAAGGGTGTATTTCAAATTGATTACAGACAATTTGCTCAGGATTTTGTGATGAACGCAGATGTCAGAACCTGCTCGTCATCTACTAGTATCATTGCGGACCTCCAGGAGGATGAGGACGGTGTTTATTTCAGCTCATACGGGCATTATGGGATACATGAAGAAATGCTAAAGGTTAGAAAAGAACACAAATGTGCCAAATCCATACTAAAGGAAAAATAGAACAGGTTCTTTCTTAATATATATGTACACTGTAGGAGACCTCCTTTTTTTTGGGTGGGGAGAACTGCTTTTTAAACACCTCTTTGGTGCTTGATAGCTCATCTTGGGTTGAAAATATTACAAGACTGGGCGCGGTGGCACATGCCTGTAATACCAGCACTTTGGGAGCCCAAGGCGGGAGGATTGCTTGAGCCCCGGAGTTCAAGACCAGCCTAGGCAATGTAGTGAGACCCTGTCTACAAAAAAAAAAAAAAGAAAAAAAGATTACAGAGGCATCAGTCATTTGTACATTCCATTTAAAATCATTATTAATCTTTTTATGAAATCACTTTTTCCTTAAAATATTGGAAAAACTTGACAATTTTAGTCTTCTCAAGGGCAACTATTAAATAGGAACAATTAGATGGATTAAATTATATATTTACCTTTTAATGTATATAGGAAATGATTAATTTCAGTGTTTTAAATAGCCATACTGACTTTTGTTTGGGCCAATAATAACTCTTTGATATAAAGTTTAATTATAAATCTCACAATTATTATGTTAACTTTTTTACCATTGAAATCATTGACATACAGGAGTATTTCCTGAATTGGTCAAATTAGATACAGTCATGCACTGCATACTAATGTTTCAGTCAATCAGACTGATGTGATGGTGCCGCCGTGAGACTATAATGCCATATTTTTACTGTACCTTTTCTATGTTTAGATATGCTTAGATACAAAAATACCATTGTGTTATAGTTGCCTACAGTATTCAGTACAGTGACATGCTGTACAGGTTTGTAGCCTAGGAGTAATAGGCTATCTTACAGAGCCTAGGTGTGTAGTAGTCTGTATACCATCTCCATTTGTGAAGTATGCTCTGTGATGTTCACACAACACATTTCTCAGAAGTATCCCTAGCTTTAAGCAACATGTGACTGTATTTAAATCTGGCTGGTTTTAATTTTTATAATGGTAATATCCATGTAAGATAAAAGTTGATTTCTATCTATATTTGATAATTATACATTTTATTAAGTATTATAGATTGTAAAATAGGAAGATGTAATTTTTAGTTCAGTGAAATTTAGAATACGTAGAGTAAAATAGATGTTGGAACATAAACATTGAAAGTTTAGATGTTTATCTCTGAATTTTAAATGCCACCGTTACCTATTCTTAAAACCAACAAACAAAATATCCCTTTCTAAATCCTTCCTCCAGAGATTGTTTTATTTTTTGGTTTCCCTGAAGCACAGGCATTTAAGCTAACCAGGGATATTTGGCAACATGTATATATTTTGTTGATTCGGTTTTGCCGGATCACAGAATAGAAGTTTGGTAATTGATAATTGTACTTATGTGGGGTCTTTTAAAACATTGTCATGTCATTACTAATTACATGTCGTGGTTGTGCTTTTTGTTGTCAATTGGGTAATGGCATAGCATTATAAATAATAGATATCTTATTCTAAGTAATACATTATTTTGAGTTTCAGTGAATTTGTTGAAAAAAATTGACTTGCTTCATTTTCTTTATTAATTTTTTTATTATGTTTAGAATATTTTCTTTAAAGAAGTTTAGGGCCATGTTTGTCATTTAAAATCACCCCATTAAATACTATAAGCCTTTCATTCCTTTGGTATGGAAATTGTGTTGGGCTTTTCAGACAGGTTAAAAGTTACTAAAACTTTCAGTAGAGTGTTGAGCGTTGTGAGTACAATCATCAGGGAAATTCAGTTTGAGTACTGACCATTTACAAATCTTTATCCTGGACACTTGTATCTATATGTCAGTAACCATAAGATTTCACATCTGGTCTGGTACCTTTAACTCCTTTAGATGTACGTGTAGATTTAAGAAGTTCCAGCTTGAAGTTTCCAGTGTCACCTTTTCTGTTTGAGAGAATCACTTAAATATCGTTCTGTGTGCCTTAGCTTCCTTTAGTTCTTGTGCAGTGTAATTTCCTCCCCTTGGAAATGATTCTATTAAATGTCTATAGGACATATGGATAGTTGATTCAAAAAGAACTGTTTATACATTTGCATTTTGCCAAGTTATGTGCTGTGAATGAATGTGAAGCATGCCTTATATCACAGCTTTATTTCTCATTTCTTATCAGAATGATTCTTAGCACACATAAACTGTTCAAGGTATATTACCACTAGAATCTTACCTAATTTTTGTAACTCATTTAAAATTGAGAAATCATATTTACAGGACATATTTTTGTGGTTGGAATCGGCCTTGTTTTTAGAGAGTATAATTCGGGTTTTTTGTTGCTTGGCTTCATGTCTTTTCATGACACTATTTTTGGTACATGTTTTGATTATAATTAAAAAAAAAATAGCTTGTGATCTTATTTCTTTAGATAAGATGAAGATACCTCTTTTGAATTCCAGAGATATAATTGATAGAGGGATAAATTACATGAACTTTCAAAATTCCTTGCCACTTTATCTTTTTGAAGAAGAGTCATCATTACAGTCATCATTTAATACTGTAAATCCGAAATGCATCAGTCTTCTTTGTTTTAAGATCAACATTATTCATTCTGTTGTACATTTATCACAGATCATAGTGCCCTTTAGTAAAGTGAAATTTTAGTAATTTTTCTTTGCTGCATTCTCTTTATTGTATCTGCACCTGTCTCATGCACTACCAAGTGAGCACTACCACCTTTATAAGCTTGTAAATTAAAAACATACTGTTGCTTGTATATGTAAAATTTATAGTATATAACTTTTTTCTTTACCTTCATTCTTTTTTTTTATATTTGCAGGAACAATTTCTTGATACCTTACTAGTCTTAAAATATTATCTTGCTCCTAAGTATTGGAGCAGTAATTTTGCTATTTTATTTTTCTTAGTTTCAAGGTTGATATAAAAAATTTTTTAAATTTCTGTTTATTGTTGTTTTGTATTGACATGTTAGCCTTTGTTAGAATAAATTTTTAGAAATGGTTATAAAGGCTACGCTTTGTTTGCTTACATTTTCTTATTTATTGGATTTTTTTTTTTCAAAAATTCAGTGACTAAATTGAAGCTCTGCTATATACAAGGCACTATGTTTTGTATACTTTGGATTTCATTACACCAGCATGAGCATACAAACAAAAACAAATGAATATATTGAAAGAGCCAGAATGAAAGATTGTAATTTAGTTGAGTAGCAGTGCATGGCGTTAGGACAGCAGTTGGAATTCTATTGATTAAGTGGAGGTAGTGGTGAGGCAGTATGATTAGTGAGAACTTTCTGAGTGGTTGCATTCCTGACTGATGTTCACCCTGTGTAAGTTTTGTTGTTTCTGCAAAAATCACTGGTTATAGTATCAGAGGAATATAAAATTTGTAAAAATGTATGAAATGGTATGCTTTGAAAAAAGTTTTAAACTTAGATAATTAGTTTATATATACATTTATTTATCTTAGTAATTCTTAAAATAACTTCAGGAGAAGATTTAATAAGCCTAATTTTAAAATTTTTTTTGTAAAGCAGTGAGAAGTAATCAGAAAACATGGAATTAATTGTGGACAATTCCCTTTTTAGGTCTAGTACTTAAGTAAAACAACTTGCCCTTTAAGATCTCCTTTTATGCTTTAAAAAAAGTCTCAATTGGCATAAAAATGTTTTGGGGGTATGATTTGTATAAAATTTTGATATTGTAGCAATTGGTGTAATATTTTCTTTTCACCCTGATGTGAAACTTAAAACTAGAATTCCCATTCCGTGATACTTATTTTTATCACAGTCATATTGTACTAACTTGACAGCAAAGCCCCTAACTGCTTAATTTGCAGTCAGTATGTGTTTCAACCTAGGGAATCAACTCTATTCATGAACCAGCATAAATGTTAGAGTTACGTGCTTGCCTTGGTCACAAGGTTATATGAGACTCCAGAGTGTAGGAGCCTTATAATGTGGGCTGCAGGGCTCAAATGATTTACTTTTAGGCTTACAGGCTTTTAAACATCATTTGCTACTACAGAAATTTTTACAAACAAAACAGGAATGTAAATCAGATAGGTGCTGATCAATGACTTTCTTTGAAAAACGTATCCAGTTTAGTGTAATTTTTCGTATGTAGTGTAATTTTCAACATTTGCATTTATTTATTTTTATCTCCTTTCTTCTTTTGTTTTTGTTTTTGAGATGGAATTTTTGCTCTTGTGGCCCAGGCTGGAGTGCAATGGTGCGATCTCAGCTCACCGCAACCTCCGCCTCCTGGTTCAAGCGATTCTCCTGCCTCAGCTTCCTCAGTAGCTGGGATTACAGGCATGTGCCACCACACCTAGCTAATTTTGTATTTTTGGTAGAGACAGGGTTACTCCATGTTGGTCAGACTGGTCTCAAACTCCCGGCCTCAGGTGATCTGCCCGCCTCAGCCTCCCAAAGTGCTGGGATTACAGGCGTGAGCCTCCGAACCCAGCCCCTTACTTTTATTTCTATTTTTTTTGGAGACAGGGTCTTACTTTGTTGCCCAGCCTGGTCTCAGACTCCTAGCTTCAAGTGAGTATTCCAGGCATGAGCCACTGCACTTGGCTTCTCCCTTATTTTAATATAGCTGTAGTGCAGAGAATCAGGCTGTAGTTTCCAGGCCCTGTGGAAAGGAGAAAACATATTCATCTTTTATTAGCTTCAATTATCACTGTAAGTCTTATGGTGATAATGCACGTAAAGAGAAAAATGTACACATTTTTAAGAACTTGGGTCTTATTTGAGTTTCAGTCTTCGTAAAATATTTTCTTTGTGTGTTGTTGCTATTTCTATTCTTTTTTGTTTTCTTAGGAAAAAAAAATAAGCTTGGTATCCCAGGTATAAAAGCTGCTATGGAAACTAGCAATGTGTGATAAAATGGCAAATACCACCCTTAAAAAATTTATTTGTTTAGACTGTCCTATAAACACAGCTTTTTCGTCTCTCCACCCTAGGACAAAATACGAACAGAAAGCTACCGAGATTTCATATACCAGAATCCACATATCTTCAAAGACAAGGTAAGTAGCATAGGTTATAGAATTATACATTTCATGTTGTTCTTGGGCAGTAGAAATCCTCTCGTGGGTCATCGTTGTGATAGCAATTGATTTAACACCTTCTGTCTTTATTTCACGGAAGACTTTCATGATGCTGCTCTGTGGTGCAGAGTACTGATAACAGAAATGCTGATTGCTGCTGTCATTCAATATGCTCTTTTTAAAAATTGAAAGTTATTAATTATAATGACATAGTTTAGTTATAATGACATAGCTTAGTTAAATTTTGCTTATTCAGATAATTTTGCTTAAACCATATTTTTTGTTTATAGTTATTCGTATGAATTTTAAATGTATCAGATAAGCCCCATGTCATAGCACACTTTTAATTATTACTCTAGTTTGTGTTCAGTAATGGAAAATTAATGAGTTTAAGAACATTAAGAATTAGGGTTCACTATTGTAATATAGTATTTATTTTATATGCTTTCTTTTAATACTTTACCCCATTAAGAGATACTTTGTATTTTACAATTAGTTTTAATATTAGCTTAAGTTATTTAAAAAATGATCTTATACTCTGCATGTGCATGTGCCTGTGTGTTTGAAATTTGTGTTTTTTGGCTTTTCTTCCTTACACATTTTGTTTTTTCATTTTTTCTTTACTCTATTTTCCCTCTCTCTTTTCCACTCTGCCTTTTCCTCCCTTTCTACATTGGGATGGTTACTTAAAAGTTCAGATTTTCTGTTTGTTCTTCCTGATGGGAAATTAATCCCCTAATTTAGTCAGGAATATTATGATCTCTGCCATTTACATACCTTTCCTTGGGAATTTTTTCCCACTCTTTTTACTTTGAGAACATGTATGTTGATAATGTATCAGGTTCTTATAATTTGGCTTTCATCTCTCTAAGATTATTTCATGAGCTTTACATGATATGGCAGCAGTAACAACCTTTATGTTTTAAAAATCCTTTTTCCTGATTTTTGTATTGTTTGGAATATAATCTAGATTAACTTTTCATTTTCCATACCTCTTTTTTAAGAGCAGTGTTTCACTTGTGAGTTGGCTGAATTGGACAGAATTTATACGGTGCTCTGATCCTTTTGGACAAAGCATTGTACTTCATGAAAAGTTATAATTGTTTGTGCCGATTCCTACCAGAGACAAATAAATGATTTCATTTAAAAATTATAGTTGATCAGTTTTTTATATTTAAGTTTTTTGTATGCTTTTTATATGTTACTATAGTGGAGACTTTTCATAGTTTTTTTTTTTTTTTGAGACGGATTCTTACTCTGTCACCCAGGCTGGAGTGCAGTGGCGCGATTTTGGCTCACTGCAACCTCTGCCTCCCGGGTTCAAGCGATTCTCCTGCGTCAGCCTCCCCAGTAGCTGGGACTACAGGCATGTGACACCACTCCCAGCTAATTTTTGTATTTTTAATAGAGATGGGGTTTCACCATGTTGGTTAGGATGGTCTTGATCTCTTGACCTTGTGATCCTCCTGCCTCAGCCTCCCAAAGTGCTGGGATTACAGGCGTGAGCCACCACACCCGGCCCTTCATAGTTTTTATATTTGCAAAACAAGTGCTGGAAAGTTTATTTAGTGTTTGTCTAAAAACCACTTTGTTTCCAATGAAGCAGATTATGTTACTGTTAACGACGTTGCTTTATATTTCTAGTTAGATTATGCCCAGATTTTTATTTTATTTTTTCCTTAATATGTAAACATGAGAATCACTAATCCTGGCTAGTCTGGAACCAGTTATATAATTTTGGGCAAGTGGTGAATCTCTTTGGGCCTAACCTGTAAGGTGATTGTAAAAATTCCTTCTGGTAAATTCTGTGGGTTTTGTTACGGTGAAAGCATCATCATTGTCTTTCTTTGAGCCATCTTCTCTTAATACTTGATGATAGGAATACCAGAGGAGCTTGTTAAGAAAGTAAATTAGAGTGTTCCCTCAGTATGCTTCTGAATGGAGTTGTCTTATAATAGGTAAGTAAATACTGAAAAGGCTCAAGTATTAGTAATCATAAGATTAATCATCAAGATATTAAATATTGTTATTAAAATTTTTTTCCTTCCCTTCTCTCTCCATCCCTTCCCAGCCTCCTTTTCTTCCTTCTTTTCTTAATATTGTTCCAATTCACAAAGCTCCTGTGGAGGCCATATGGTTTGTCAGATTAATTTAACTTTGGGTGGTATTTAATCGTGTTGTCACCCACTCATAATTAATTTCTGTTTGTAGTTTATTGAAGAAATTCCCAGTTAGGTGCCTTCTTTATGCTTCTGGTTGTTATCTACAGTTCATTCAGTTTTTTAAGAAAAAAAGTGAATCAAATTTCCTCATCATTTTATAAAATAATGTTCATTTTATTTCTACCTCTTTGATTCTATCAAATTTTAGTTTATCTGCCTGATCACCTAATTCTAAGCTAGTGTAATAAATAACTAACATACAATTAAAAATACAGACTTTAGAAGCAGGTTAACCTGTGTTTGAATGCAGACCCTACAGTTTACCAGCTGTGTGACCTTTGACCTGTTTCTTTGCCACTCTGAAGCTCACATTCGTCATTTGTAGAATGAGGATTAAATAAGGATTTCATACACATACGCATATATGCATTTGTATATACATTATATCTGAATGTGTATATGGATAGTCTTACAAAAAACCACATACTCTATTTGGAGTATACTAAACATATCCTTCTATACTTTCTTCACTCAGCAACTTTTCTTGGAGAAATTCCTTATTATCTTTTTACCCCCGTGTTTTTTCTTTTGGTAAAATAAACATGATATGAAATTTGCCATCTTAGCTATCCTTAAGTGTATAGATCAGTGGTATTAAATACATTTGTAATATTATGCAGCCATCACCACTTCCATCTCCAGAACTCTTCATCTTGTAAAACTGAAACTATTCTCATTAAACCGTTAATTCCCCGTTCTCCCTTCTTCCCAGCCCTTGGCAGTCGCTATTCTACTTTCTGTCTCTATGATTTTGACTACTCATATACATTATATATGTGGAATCTTACAGTACAGTCGTTGCCTCAGTGTCTGTGAGGGGTTGGTTCCAGGACACTCTGTTAATACCAGCATCCACAAATGCTCATTTACCTGATATAAAATGGTGTAGTGTTTGCATATAACCCATGCACATCTTCCTGTATACTTTAAATCGTCTCCAGATTACTTGCAATACCTAATACAATGTAAGTGCTATATGAATAGTTGTTATACTGTATTGTTTAGGGAACAATGACAAGAGAAAGAAGACTTCATGTTCAGTACAGATGCACTTTTTTTTTTCCAGAATGTTTTCGATTCACAGTTGCTTGACTCCCTGGATGGGGAATCCAGGGATACAAAGGGCTGACTGTATTTCCTTTTGTAACCGGCTTATTGCACTTAGCATAATGTCCTCAAGGTTTGACCTTATTGTAGCAAATGTCAGAATTTTTTTCGTTTTTAAGGCTCAATAATCCATTGTATGTATGTACATTTTGCTTATTCATTCATTCATCTGTCCAGATATTTGGGTTACTTCTATATTAAAGCTATTGTGAATATTTACGCTATTAACATAGGTATACAGATATCTCTTAGAGGCCCTGCTTTTAATTATTTTGGGTATATACCCAGAAATGAGGTTCCTGGGTCACATAGTAATTCCATTTTTAATTCCTTGAGGAAGCACCGTGCTGTTTTTCACAGTGGGTGTACCATTTTGTATTCCCACCAGCAGTGCACAAGGGTTCCAATTTCTCCATATCCTTAGCAGTACTTGTTGTTTTCTAGTTTTTTGATAATAGCTGTCCTCGTTGGTGTGAGGTGATATTTGTTTTGATTTGCATTTTTCTAATGATTAGTGATTTTGAGCATCTTTTCATTAATATTCTTTTAATGGTTCATATATCCAATGTAAGAATGTCCATAAGTTGTTTCAGTTTTTATATTAGAAACTGCTTCATATAAACTATTACAAATATTTTTATATATATGGGAGTATAATTATAAGGTAATTTTTTAGCACTGGACCCTCTAGGTCATATAGAGTATATACCATGTATGGTGTCACCAGTTGTGCTGCCAGGTTGTCTTTGGTACACAGCAAGGGAGCGTTGATCTTCCCAGACACTGTCACCAAAGCACTTTTAACAAACTTCTAAATTCCACGCTAATCTTTTATGTTTAATTTTTTAGTTTTGTAGATGTTTTATTTTAATGAGAGTTTCCGGAAACTTATTACACACAGTTCTATTGTATGTATTTTCATTTTTGCCATACGATATTTCAAGTTGAGGTACTATAACTGTACTAGATACATATATACTATATAGTATACTGTTTTCTTGCTATTTTGGTTAATACATTTTATTTGGAACTTTTAAAAAATTCTTTTTGTTTGCAGTGATATGTATCGATTGCATGTTAAAATAAAATTCTTTTTTTTTTTTTTTTTTTTTTTGAGACAGAGTCTCGCTCTGTCCCCCAGGCTGGAGTGCAGTGGCGTGATCTCGGCTCACTGAAAGCTCCCCCTCCCGGGTTCATGCCATTCTCCTGCCTCAGCCTCCGAGTAGCTGGGACTACAGGCGCCGCCACCACGCCCGGCTAATTTTTTGTATTTTTAGTAGAGATGGGGTTTCACCGTGGTCTCGATCTCCTGACCTTGTGATCCGCCCGCCTCGGCCTCCCAAAGTGCTGGGATTACAGGCGTGAGCCACCGCGCCCAGCCTAAAATAAAATTCTTCATGTTTATAAAAGTAATTATGTTAAAATGTATACTCACCCAGACAGGCCATGTGTTCAAGAACAGTCAAATTCCCACTGAAGCCATCTGGATGTAGGATAGGAAGCACAAAGTAGTAACCTTTCAACAACTTTATTTCTTCAGTGGATATCAGGCTGTTTAGATTATCTCTCTTCTGGAGTCAATACTAATAAATTATATTTTCAATATATAATGGAAACAGCCAGTCATGGTGGCTCCCACCTGTAATCCCAGCATTTTGGGAGGCCAAGGTGGGTGGATCACTTGAGGTCAGGAATTTGAGACCAGCCTGGCCAACATGGTGAAACCCCGTTTCTACTAAAAATATAAAAATTAGCCAGATGTGGTGGAGGACACTTGTAATCCCAGCTACTCAGGAGGCTGAGGCAGGAGAATCACTTAAACCCGCGAGGTGGAGGTTGCATTGAGCTGAGATTGTGCCACTGCACTCCAGCCTGGGCAACAGAGCGAGACTCTGTCTCAAAAATGAAAAAAATAAAGATATAATGGAAGGAAAACTCCACTTATAATAGTAATACAGAAGATAAAATGCACAGAAGTAAACAACTGGAAATATATGCAGGACTTACATAAAAAAAGATTTTTAAAAGAACAGCTAAACTACCTAACAGACAATTTAAACAAATTGAAAGTCATACCAGGTTCTTAAATAGGAAAACTCAAAATTGTTTTCCCTAAATTTTAGCTCAGTTCTCATAAAAATGCTAACACTTTTAAACCTAGACAAACCAATTATCTTGTTTATATGGAAAAATAAATATAAAAAGTTTTCCAGAAACATTGTGGAAAAATATTTGCAGTGAGTGTGGACCAGACTTACTTGATATTAAATCATTTTATAAAGCTTCAGTAACTAAAATAATTCCTGGCACATGAATATATAGATTAACAGAACATATTTAAAATTCACTTCTAAATGCAAATATACACAAATATTTAAATGACTGTTAAAGGTCACATACCAAGTCAGTGGGGGAAACCTTGTTTAATAACTGATATTGTGACAAGTGGCCAACCATTTGAACAAAACATTGGAACCATGCCTCATAGTGTGTACCATGGTTTAAAAACAAACTGTGTTAATGAAACTGTGAATGTACTAGAAGGAAATGGGTAAAGATGAAATGCAATGAAATGGGAAGACTGGGGAAGGCTTATCTAATTATGATGAAAGTCCTGGAGATATTATAGAAAAGATTAATAAGTTTAATTGTAGGTTACGAATTCCTGTGTAGCAAAAATCACTGTAAGTAGAATCAAAAGACAAAAATACATGCCGTGAGAAAACATAGCATGTCATATTACAGAGGGCTAATCTTAATTTACAAAGAACTCTTATCTGCTAAGACAGATTGATAAGAAAGGACTAGCAACTGAGTGGGAAAAATGGAGACAAGATGTAAATCAGTAGTTCACATAAAATTACAGATGGCTCTACAATACATGGAATGATGCTAAATCTCCTAAGAGAAATGTATATTAAAACTAGATCAACATATCATTATTTTGTGATTGCCAGATGGGTAGACATCCAAAAGTTTGATTATGTGTCCCATAGGCTAGTCTCACCTGTGAGGAAATTGGTACTAATACATTGCTCTTTGGAATCTTCATTAGCAGGATTGCCCTGTGAGATCAATTTGGTTATGTCTAGCAGAATTACAAATATGTACTCTTTGACACAGTGTTTTCACTTCTAGGAATATATTCTTTAGATTTACTAATTCATGGGAATGGGCTTCGATATAAGGTTATTTTCAGCATTTATTGCCCTAGTAAGATTTCGGGAACACCTAAAATGTTCATCAGAGAACTGGATTTTGATACAGCCATAGTGTGGAATCCTGTACAGCTACATAAAAGAAAGGAGCTCTAGAAATTGATATGGAGAGATCTCTAAATTATATTGTTAAAAAAATATATGTAACACAGTGGGTATAATATGCTATCATTTGTGTAAAAGAAGGAAAAACATGTATTGAATTGTAATATGCATAAAATTTTTTTTAAAGCATAGGAAATATACCTGATAGTTAAACCGTAATTCTATTGCCTAGTGAGAAAAAAAATTAGTGTACAGTATCATCGATTCTTAATTCTAGTTTTATTTTTCTTAGGATAGTTTCTCATTACTCAGAGGAAAATCCAAGGCACTCTGTGATCTGACCCCTGCCTTCACCTCCGAGTGACCTCTTTCTGAACCCAGTTCAGCCACACTGGCCATCTTGGCTTTGCCTGGAATGTTGTGTCTTGCATTTAATATCCTCCTGACTAAAATGCTCTTCTCCTAGATCTTTGCATGACACCCTCCTTTATTCAGTTCTCTGCTCACATGTATCAGAGAGGTATTCTCAGACCTAACTAGAATGGTGAAAGAGTGTATCTTCTCTCCCCTGCTCTAACCTCTACTCTACTTGATTTTTCTTACTACTTGACCTTATTTTATATTCTTTGTCTCTCTCACAAGATTGTATGTGCCATTAAGACAGGGATTTGGTCTTGTTTGTTGCTGTACCCCCATCACTGAAATCAATTCCTGGTACATAGTAATGCTTAGTGAATACTTACAGTATGAGGGCACTGAAATAATTTCCTATTTTGGGACAAATATATATGATTTTTTAGGCCATTGATAGTGAAAGATTTAAAGCACTAGTTTTCAGTAATTTCACAGAGTAGTGTACCTAGAAGGATTTTGCTAAATGTGTTTCCTTGGTGACTTGTTTTTGTTTTTACTGTGAACTAAGCAGGCTTCATTATATTCCAGGGAAAACCATATTAAATTCTTGATTTAAATAATTGCTCCCCACTTACCCCCAATAGCATCTTAAAACTTTTGTTTCTAATAAATACTTTTCTTTCATCAAGAATTAAGTTTGCAACTTAAACTCTCAAGTTACTGAATTTTGACAGCTAACTTGTTTTCATTGCACTTTCCTGTTAAAATGGGCTGAATATTTGATTTTGGGAGTGGGAAGGATATAGTGATATTCCGTATCCTTGATTACTTTATAACCCTTTTCAAATTGTATTGGGTCAAGCCATCCTGCTTAAATTAATTCCTGCCACTCAAACTTGAAGAAATTTATTTCTGTTAAAATGTAGAATTACTGAGCCTAAAATAGAATATACGTACAATAGGGAAATTAAAAACAATAATTATCTCTTAAATCTGTAGATTTTTTTTTATATAAAATCTCTTAAATTAAGCATCGTTGGGTCTGATTACAATAGACTATAGCCAACTATACTGTTATTAATTTAAAACAACTCATAGTAATGATATCTTCAGTTTTCCCAAATAGAAATTACCGTATTTGCTTAGTTTAAATTTTTTTTTTTTTGAGATGGAGTTTCTCTCTTGTTGCCCAGGCTGGAGTGCAATGGCGTGATCTTGGCTCACCACAACCTCCACCTCCCAGGTTCGAGAGATTCTCCTGCCTCAGCCTTCCGAGTAGCTGGGATTACAAGCATGTGCCACCATGTCCAGCTAATTTTGTATTTTTAGTAGAGACAGGGTTTCTCCATGTTGATCAGGCTGGTCTCAAACTCCTGACTTGAGGTGATCTGCCCGCCTCAGCCTCCCAAAGTGCTGGGATGACAGGCGTGAGCCACCGCGCCTAGCCAGTTTAAAGTTTATATTGTGATCTTTTCCTAGCCAGAAAGATCATAATATATGAATAGAATTGAATATAGAGACCTTTTTGATAACATCTCTTTTTTTTTTTTTAATTACCCCAGGTAGTTTTGGATGTTGGGTGTGGAACTGGAATTCTCTCTATGTTTGCTGCTAAAGCTGGGGCGAAGAAGGTTCTTGGAGTTGATCAATCCGAAATACTTTACCAGGCAATGGATATTATAAGGTACATATATTTTAAGGCTTCATTTAAGTTTATTTTAAAATTTAATGATTATTTAACAGATTTTCTTGTCTTTAGTAGCTGTCTAAGGCAGACTAATGACATTTGTCTTTCAGTAAAAATTCACTCCAGAATAATAAGATTTTAAATTGAATTGAGCTAGACACATTTGAGCTATGCTGCTGAATAATCTTTTCACAGTTCACATTGATGAGGATTATTTTTATATAGTTCTCTGGCTTTCTGACTATGGCTATAAATATGCTAATTCTAATAATGTAAAATTAAAAACTTGATACTTAGGGTAATACTGACAGGACTCCCTACTTACTAATATATTTATTATATGTTAGTAGTATTTTCTTTAGCAAATACCAATTATACTAAAGACTAAGAGTTATTTGTCTTTTTCTTTTGTGACAACACTAGTCCATGTACCTCCTTCAAATTAAGTAAATTCCAAAGTTGCTAAAAACAAGGCAGAGTGGATTTAGTTTATTACCCCCTAAAACTTTTATTCTCTAAAACTCTCTGTCTTTTGAGTATTTAGCTGGGTTGATTTTATAGTTGGCTTATGACCTAGTAAGAAGGCCTTTATTTGAAATCTAGCTGACACAACTGAATTTCTTTCCCTATGTGCTTAACAAAAGCACCTTACATTTGGAACTTAGGAGTCATTTCCAGAATACGTAATCAATAGGAGGCTTCTCATAGCAACTTTTAAGTGATTCTTCAACTTACACTGCTGTTCCACTCTTAAGATTGATTAATGTTAGCCAGGCATGGTGGCTCATGTCTGTAATCCCAGCACTTTGGGAGGCTGAGGTGAAAGGATTGCTTGAGCCCAGGAGTTCACTCTGTCCTCTATAAAATATGTTTTAAAATTAGCCAGGCATGGTGGTGCATGCCTGTAATCCCACCTACTTGGGAGACTGAGACAGGAGGATTGATTGACCTGGGGAGGTGGAGGCTGCAGCGAGCCATGATCGTGCCACCGCACTTCAGCTTGGGTAACAGAGCAAGACACTTTCTCCAAAAGAAATTTTAAAGATTTGATTAATGTTGATCTTTTCTGATTAGTTGAAAAATTTAAATATGATTATATAAAATATTTAAAGTTGTTTAGATTTTATTTTGTAACTAGAAGGATAGTGTTATGGTTAGAAGAACAAGTTTGAATCAAGCTTGGGATGGAGTCCTCACTCTACCATTTAACTAGTACTTGGAACTTGAGTTAAAGTACATCTAACATGTTAGAAATCTCAGTTGTTTCACTGTCAAACGAAACTTACAAGTTTCGGTTGTAAGTAAGATGCATAAGTTATAAGTAATACGTATATATAAATCAGTTTGGCCTATTGCCCAGCACATAGTAAATATTTTGAGATGTGTAAGTTATAAGTAAGATACACATATAAATCAGTTTGGCCTATTGCCCGCCACATGTTAAATATTTGGAGCATTAGCTATGGTTGTTATTAACAAATACCAAATCAGTGTTAATGGAAAAATTGCCCTGAACTTGTTAGGTTTTTCGTAGATAATGGTTTGTGGTTGTGATTTTTGTATTGGAATATATACACACACACACACACACACACACACACACACATATATATATTGCAGTTGCAATTATAGAATTGCACATACTTACATATCGATAGATATCTAGTCAAGCCTTTTCTAGTTCTTATGATACCATTAAGTACAACATGATCATTTTGAGGGTTCCATAGAAAGTACCCTCAATTGCTTATTCATTGCCATCCAAACAAATATGAGAACCACTGTCCCAAAGAAGAGATTGTTTTAGAAGAATTCTCAAAATTTTATTGTTGATAGTAAAATTATGATGAGCTATTTCTACTAGAATTTCTAGTCTTATGACAGCTATTTCTATTAGAATTTCAAGTATATTTATGAATTGGTCAGTTTTTTTTCCTATAGCATGGGACTAGATGTGCTCTCATTTTAATTTCTTAACTCTATGAAAGAAATGGAAAGGAATTATAATACACTGTTTCATTTTATTTTACAGAAGTCCTGATTCCCATTGTCTTTGTAGAAACATGTTTATATAATGATTATACCTAAAATTCATCGTTTATAATATTAATATTTAGTGCTAGGGTATACAGTGTCCAAGCTTCTTAGTAAAATATTTAAAATGTTTCTGATATATACGTTTAACATTCAATTACTTAAAATAATGAGGAAAATGTTTTCTGACAAATTATTGCTAGAGGGAAATTAATTTTCAGTCCTTTTTTCTTTGCAATCGTCTAAACACTTCATGATATATTTTGATCTAGAGTTACAGTTTTGGAGGAACAAGACAGTGGAATTAAGCGTGTTTCTGGTATATTGATGAGCTCCCAGCAAAAACAATTGCTTAAAAAAATTATATTTTATGATTTTTCAAAATAAATGGTAAACTAGTCTGTGTACATCTTTTAATTTAATACCAGTATTAAAAACCCTGAAACTATTTTAAAATATTATTGAAAGATATTCACAGTAATTCTATCCAGATTTAAGAATAATTTTTTTTCTGCCCATATAATCCTAAATATTTTTATTAGTTAGAAGACCTTCTAAAGTATATTTGTCACCAGTGCAGAGCCCAGAATGGTTTGGGATTAAGTCTTTGTTTTTAAAGTCTCCGGGAAAGGTACCAACTTACTTTTAATCAAAGGATGGGTGTCAATTTGCATTTATTAGTATTTTTTCTGTTAAGATCTTCAACATCAGTGGGCAAAAGCAGAAATGTGAAAGAAATATGGCCCTGATTCAGCAAGTGACATCTGCAGTCACAAAGGAGTGCTTTTCCATGTACTCAAAGACAATAATAAATTGCTCCTCCCATCGCATCGTTAGGTCTTTCACCTATAAAGCCAGAGCTAACAGAATGTCTCTTTAACAATACTTACAGGATTCGATACAAACATGTTTTTGATATTTAACTTAAAGTTAACTCAGCTAAGTAAGCACATAACTAAAAGTATTTTAACAAGATTTTTATATGATAATAATGAGATTAAAACCCAGCAATCTAGCATAATAGCTTTTCATTAAAATTACTAGGGTTCAAGATACTTAAGACCCAAAATTTGAGCTCTGTCAGTTTCTCAGGATGCAATAGGTAGAGATATGTGACTTATTTGGATAAGGATCCTCTGTCTAATCATTGAGTCGAAGTACTTGTCTTAGTCTTTTCTGTGTGTATTTTTGGACAGAGTTTGATCATTTTGTCAACCAAATTTTTGAATTTCGAACACTAATTTTAATGTAGTGAAGTAGGAAGCGAATATGTCAAACTATTCTTTGCTGTGTCAAATATTTTATGCTTACCAGTGTTTATCCTCTCAATCTTGTAAAGTGTCATTTTTGTAAGATTTCCTGCTAGTTCCAAAGTATATCTAAAATCTTTGCTTGAGTGTCAGATGTCGTTATAGGAAGGAAGCATAGATAAAAAGTGCATTGAAGAAATCAGAATCAGTTTCACTACTGCAAATAATTATTTTCTTGCTGTAATGTTAGCAGTCAGAGAAGTAGCATTTGTGACCAAGATTACTACCAAGCATGGAGAGTGTAATAAAATGACTAAACCTTAAGTTTATATTCAATTAAAGTACCAATTTAGCTAAGTGAACATTTTGCATAGAGCACATATTTACTATAAGTAAGCTTTTGCAAAAAATAATCACATTTTTAAAAATAATTTTAAAACATTGCACATGAGAGCATATACCTAGAAGCTTAGTGAGGAAAAGTTTTATTATACAACAGGTTCACAGTTGATTTAGAGGGAAAAGCCATGTATTGTGACTTTGTGGTAATGGATTTTTAACAAAACAAATGGTATCCGCATAAGACTTTTTTTTTTCTCTAATTATCTATAAAGCTCCTGCATATGTTCTTTTCCCCCTTTGTACAGTGTGGAAATTGAACAAGTAGATGTATTTAAAGGACTAAAGAAGCAGGCTTATTATCTCACGGCTTTTAGTACTAATGACCAGGATTGTACTCTAGTTGCTTGTTGAATACCTTGTCATTCAATGCCTAGTTTTCTTTTCAGATGGAAACTATCAAAGGCTGTAGTTGTTATTATCAAGATCCAGTGATATTTGTGTAAACCTTTGTCTTACCTCATCCTAGATGGCCATGTTTAAGATTCATTATAGACATTATTTTTGCCAGTCATTACCGGAGTCATGGTCATCAGAGCAGAGGAAAGCATTTGTTCACCAGATACATTTTGCAAAAATATGAATTTTTTAAAATCTCTTCACAAAACTGTTGAACAGTTATGTAGTCTGAACCGCCCCCCCCCCCGCCTTTGCTTTGAAGTATCAGAGTTATTCCTGAGAATTTCTTAAAAGGATTTTTGAAATTTTCAGCTGTACACGACAGTAGAGAGAATGATATGAATTCCTGTGTGCCTGTCACCCGTGTCTACATTTATCAATTTTTTTACCATCTTTTTTTATCCATTTCCCTCCCACCTTTTTGTTTTGTTTTTGTTTTTGTTAGAGTATTTTGAAGTAAAACTTATACATTATATCAGTAAATGTGTCTTAATACATTTGAGTGTTAGTGCATGAGAACATTTATTGAAAATGACTTAGCACTCAGTCTTTAGATACCCCAATTTAATAATAAAATTGCTAACATTAATTTAGTTTTTTCTATTGACTCTCCTTTGGTGCAGGTATAACTGAATCTCTTTTGATGTAGATTATTATACCTATTATAGAGATTAAGAGGCTGGGCATGGTGGCATGTGCCTGAGTCAGGAGAATCACTTGAGACTAGGAGTTTGCAGCTACTAGTGTGCTAGGATTGCACCTGTGACTACCCAGCATACTATAGCCTGGGCAACATAGTGAGACTGTGTCTCTATAGTGGGGTCAGAATTAGTTCCCAGGCAACCTGACTCCATAGTTTATCCTCATAGCCAGTTTGCAGTTCCTTATCTCCATTGAACTACTTACAAGGTATATATTGGTTATATTCAGTAGTTTGCTTTACTTAAAACCTATAGATAGTTTGAAAAGCAGGCCTTTTTGTTTTGGATAAACCAACATTGTACTGTTTCTTCAGAAATGTTCTTTGCCTTTTTTATATTGTGAAAAGGTAGTTATTTTTATAGTGTTCATATGTGTCTCCTTTGTCTTCCTTTTGAAATTTTAAAATTTGGAGTGAAATACCTTCTATTCCTCTGTGAATGTACTTCTAAAAGAATATGTATGAAAGTTATTGTTAATATCCCCATAGTTTATTGACTCATTGTTCTAACCAGTTGAGGATACCACATAGCATGCTCATCTCAGCACCCAGACATGACTTGAGTTCTAATTTTTCTTTCACTAAGTAGCTTTATAATAATGGGCAAATTACACAACCTCTTTAAGCCCTGATTTCTTCATTTATAAAATGAGGTTGATAGAGTCTCATAAGATTGTTATAGGAATTGTATCCATTATGGTGCTTTGCAAAATGGCTGGCCCTGTAACTGCTTACTAAATGTTAGCAGTAATGATAATCATGTTAATTATTAGTAGTGGTCATATGCTTGGCTTGGCATCAATGCCTCAAATAATATTTTATGTTTGGGTGGTTATGTTTCATTTAGGACATTTATTGCAGCTATCTTGTCAAAATGTGACTCACTTTTTTGTCTTCTTTCTATTTCACAATCTCTATTCTCTTATACCATAAAACATCAAACTTTAGTCATACTTTGTACTCACTTGCCTCTCTTGAACTCTGTTCTCAACTTCTCTGATACTTGTCTATTCTTGCTTATTGGAGCTTTCTGTAACATCATTCAGTGAAAACAGCTCTTCTGGTTAGCAGGCTCTAAGTTGTCCTTATTCCTTCTGAGGCCCTTTTCTCTGTCAGAAGTCTATATACAGCAGAATATCTTCTGTTAAACTCCACAAGCCTACATCTATAAAAGGCACTTTAAATTCTAAAAGATAGATATTTTTAAAATATACAGTCTTTTATTCTTTCAAACACATGCAACTTAACAATCCTTGGATTATGTTTAAAATAATTTTGGGCTAGGCATGGTGGCTTAAACACTTGTAATCCCAGCACTTTAGTAGGCTGAGGTAGGAGGATCCCTTGAGACCAGGAGTTCAAGACCAACCTGGGCAAGATAGCAAGAACTGTCTTTACCAAAAAAATAATAAATACTACTACTAACAATTTTTATCTCCTTTTTATTTAAAAAGGTGATCTAGCATTTCTAAAGAAATGAGTTTAGAATAGGATACATTTTGGTTATTATTGTAAACTGACAGTATATCAGGCTTTAAGGATTAGGCTGGCTCTTCTGAGGTTGCAGACATGAATAAAACAATATAGATTTTCTGAGATATTATGTTAGTAAGGGCAAATAGGTCTTAAAGTGAGATATGGAAGAGAATGAGAAATTGTTTCTTTTTTTTTTTTTTTTTTTGTTGAGACGGAGTCTCGCTCTGTGGCCCAGGCTGGAGTGACGTGGCCGGATCTCAGCTCACTGCAAGCTCCGCCTCCCGGGTTTACGCCATTCTCCTGCCTCAGCCTCCCAAGTAGCTGGGACTACAGGCGCCCGTCACCTCGCCCGGCTAGTTTTTTGTATTTTTTTTAGAGACGGATGGTCTCGATCTCCTGACCTCGTGATCCACCCGTCTCGGCCTCCCAAAGTGCTGGGATTACAGGCTTGAGCCACCGCGCCCGGCGAGAAATTGTTTCTTATTCTTGCTATCATACTTTGGACTCTGCAGTGAAATATCATTTCAGCAACATAAACTTACCTAAGGATAGCAGAGCTATTCAGTTGCCAGACAATTGTATACTGTGTTTATTACCCTCGGGAAGCACAGGTAGCTTCTGTTTAATATTTTTACCATTGTCTTGGCTGCCTTTGGTTTCTCATTGACACAGCTAGGGAATAGCTCATTATTCAGACTTTCAGATGTTACTGCAGAAGAGTTTTTAGAAGGTTGATCCATCATATGGCCACAATGCAGTACACTCAGTCTCAGTATGACATTAAAGATGCAATCTTTTATATTGCCTGTATCTGGAATACTGTTAGAAAGGAAACATTAAGGAAAGTCTAGAGAATATTTTGATTTATTGTCATGTTTATGTAGGTGTCCTTCTCTAGACACGAGGACAGGAGATTTATCCTCATCTTTTTATCCTTAACACCTAACAAAGTGTCTGATACACATAATAGGTGGTTAGTTAAGGTTTTTGAGTAGAAGTAAGGTATCTTAAGGTAATGATTTTAAAGATGGTGGTGGTGGTGGGGTGTGTGTGTGTGTGTCTGTGTGTGTGTGTGTGTATTTTGGAAAAGGATTACAAAATACACCAGCAAAAATTCTTGAAATAAGGGATGCTACTTCATATTTTGTTTCTAAATTTAATAGAAATAACAGAAATGTGAATTAAAGCCAAAGAGAAATTTGAACCACTGATGAGGCCAAAATAGTTTTTTAAAAAATTTGTTCTTCAAAAGCCATAGAGCTCTGGTGAAGGTCATGAAGGTGATCAAGACACCTTACAGGGAAATTAAATTTATTTCCTTTCCTAGTATACCCCGAAGCCCCCTTAATTTCTGATTCACCCCAGTGGTTGTGTCTTTATGCTGTACATTCCATGACCACCCACTAGTTCAGTGATTTACTAGAAGAACTCACACAATTCAGTATAAAGCTGTACTCACAGCTAAGATTACAGAAAAGGGTATAGGGCAGAAACAGCAGGAAAAAGATACCCACAGGCAAAGAGATCATAGGCAGACTTCCAAGGTATCTCTCTCTTTTTACACAAGAGTTACACAAGAGATTTACTCCCCAGCTTCATACCTCAGAGGCACACGTGAATGTCTCTACCTAGGGAAATTTGCTTGAGTCTTAGAGACTGTAGTTCTTAAAGCTAGTGGGTCAAGTAGGCATATTTCCACCATGTGACCAGCCATGGTATATACCCAAACCAGGTAACCAGTGTGCATGATGAATCTTTATGTTTACTTTAAACATGTCGTCAACTTGCTTCATCTAAACCTACTGCTTCAGGTAAATGGAGTATCATCATTATTCTGCAATCATATGAGTGATCTAGGCATTCTTGTTCTTAGAGTTTGATCAAGAATCTTTGCCATGGCTGTAGAGATCTAAGCAAGAACTGAGTAAAACAAAACAGATCTCTGCTACATTCACTCATTTTTTCCAAGTTGTAAACTTGGCCTTCATACTTGACATTTTCTTCCCCTTTACCCAACATACCTGTTGGAGACAGAGTCCTGTTGAGTATCCTTAATGTTTCTCAAATGCGTCTCTCGTCTATCCATGATGTTTCTCATGCGTTACTTTACATTCTTAGATCTCTCACCTGAATTAATGCATCTGCACTTAACTGGACCAGTTGTTTGTCTTTGCCTCCCACCACTCTCCTCTGTTCTCTGTAGTGCAGACAGACTGATTTCCTCACTTGATTCTCCTCTACTTTAAATAAAAAGGAAGAAAGGGGGGGAAAAGATATTTTTGTATTGGGAAGATGAAAGATGATAAATTACATGTGATTCTACTATCAGAGACCACTATCAACATTTTGGTATATTTCTTGCCACTCTCAAAGGCCTTAGGTCACAAAGATGAAATCCATAGAAATGTAAACTTTACCGAAATATCAGCTCCCCGTGGTGCGGCAGAAATTTTTCTTTTTTTCATTCATTGATGTGTCCCAATTACCAGGAAGGGGACCCAGCACATCCTAGGCATTCAGTGTAAGTACTTATTCAATAAATGAATTAATTAATCAATTTTTAAGATTCAGGACATTATATATTCAAAGCCAGGTAAATCATTATCACCAAAGCCTGCAACCCCATTGTTTCCAATAGATTCCAGATGACTATTTTTATCTTTTTTCACTTTATTAGAACTGAGTTATTGCTAATTTCAAACAATAAATGTCCTCAGTGTTAGTAATTCCACAGCTACACATTTGTAAATGAAGATGATACATTTGGGAGGGAGCAGCTCATAGAAGAGCTTTGTTATGGTTCCAGGTCTATGTCCCATTCCTTCTTGGTAGTTCATTCCTTGTGGGATGTGTGTAAATCTGCCTCCAGCTTCATATGTTTAAGAATTCTTGCTTTTTGTTGACATTTATGAATGAAGGACTAGATATTTTAATAAAAATAACTGGTATAGGTTTTATCTCTGAGGGGAAAAGGTGGAGACTGGTCAGTTTACAGTTACCCCAGTAATGTTTTAGTCTCTTTATCACTCCCACGTTGTATACCTCTTGACTCCAGTGGTTTGTGTTGTGAAGAATGGCTCCACGTCCACTATCTCATGCTCGCTGATGTGTGCACTGAATACTAGGTCTTTCTTCACAGATTTACCAATATAATTTCATTCCCTTTTTTCTCTCAACTAAATTATGAGATTCTTTGGTTCTTTGGTATTCCCTTCCAAAATCTCCATGTATTTATCCGTGTCTTACATTTTATATTATTGTCATTTCACTGTGCTTAGGGAGCAAAAGAGAAATAAATATGTATGCATCGATGATATATTGAAATGAAAGTAAATGAATAGTATATATTGTATCTTTTATATCTATTAGGATATTCCCTTCTTCTCCCCCATAAGCTATCATCCATATATTCTAGGTGAACTTTACATGTGTTTTATCACTAACTTTAAATGCATTTGATTAGGTATTCATTGTATGAACTCACATGTACTTTCTGTTGCTTGCTTGTCTGTCTCCCCACTAGACCATCTACTTCCTTTAGAACATAGACCATATCTTGGCTGGGTGCGGTGGCTCAAGCCTGTAATCCCAGCACTTTGGGAGGCCGTGACGGGCGGATCACAAGGTTAGGAGATCGAGACCATCCTGGCTAACCCGGTGAAACCCCGTCTCTACTAAAAAATACAAAAAACTAGCCGGGCGAGGCGGTGGGTGCCTGTAGTCCCAGCTACTCAGGAGGCTGAGGCAGGAGAATGGCGTAAACCCGGAAGGCGGAGCTTGCAGTGAGCTGAGATCCAGCCACTGCACTCCAGCCTGGGCGACAGAGCAAGACTCTGTCTCAAAAAAAAAAAAAAAAAAAAGAACATAGACCATATCCTTTACCTAAATCATGTAGGGAAAACGTAGATTGAAAATTTAATCCCGTATTTCTTGTTCCAAAGATCCTGAAATGACTCTTCATTATCTTTAAGTAAAATCTAGACTTAAAGATAAGTCTTAGCATTACCTCTAAATATCCTCCAACTATGTCACTGTATACTATCTCTTGTTGCTCTAGTCATACTAAACTGTTCAAAGTTCTTTAAATTTGCTTCTCTCTCTCTGTCACGCACACACACAGGAGGCAGTTGTGCACACACACAATCCTCCTCTACCCATACCCATACACATCTTTGTGTATACTGTGTCCTTTCCTGTCTAAGCTCAGATGTCACTTAGATAAAGATTTATCATATGAGCTTCCATAGTCCCCAATCCTGTTTACTATTCTGTCTCTCTTAGACCATACTAAGTGCATGGACTGTGTCTTTTATCTCTGTGTATGCTTCGTACAAGATAATTAATCATGATGATGTCCCTGTATCATGAAGTGAAAGTTAAATTGCTACTTTTAAGATAGGAAATAAGATAGGAACGTATGTATTCTAACAAAATTTCCCCTCAGAAAAAGTTGATAATTTCATTTTTATTGGATTATTTAAGAGAATTACTTAAAGATATCCTTTTTATTACCTCGTCGTATTTCTTTACATTAGAATCATGCTAGTTTTTCAGTAGGTGTTTCCAAAGATAAAGATTCATTTGGCTTATATTGAAGTAGGGTTTAGTGAGTAGCCACTTGAGAAAACTAAGTAAAATCTGTATATTTTTTTCACGAATGGAAAAAATCAGGTGGTGATTAACAGTCTTATGAAAGGTTATCCGTGTCGATGATATCTGTTTTAATACAAAACTAATGGGAATTATAAGGCTTTGTCTTTTTTCCTGTGTTTTCCCTTAAATCATAATCTTTCTTGTTATAGTCATATTTGAACAACAAATAATTACTGATGCAAATAGGATTATGACTTGTAGCAGACAGTAAACAGGCCTAGCAGATGGTCTCTTACAGAACACAGATCTTGTTTCAGCATAACCATTCTGAAGATATTTTTAAGCAATGGGAACATTTTTCTCTTTTAAAAGAAGCTTGCCTTCAGTTTTCTTTGAAGTGTTTGTCATTGGCAAAGCTTTAATGAGTATTTCGGTAAGCAACAAGCAACTATAGCAATTTCATTAGAATTTTATTAAATACTGTTTTGAAAGAAAACTCATAAGTTTCTTTAAAACTTTTTGTATGAAATATAACATGTAAAATGAGTACATAAAACATCAATAAACATCAATAAACATGTTTAATATGCATAAGTATCCATAAATAACAAATGAAATTAAATATATAGTAACCATTACCCAGGCCAAGAGAACTTTGCCACCAATTCAGAATCCCACCCACCTCCACTGCTCTTTCTCAATCAGATGGGCTACTATGAACAATTTTATTATGATCTGGTTTTACATGTGCCCTGGTGCACACATCTAGGGGGTGTATACTTACAAGTAGAACTGTGTTCCTTAGGGTATACATATCTTCAGATTTCCTAGATATTGCCAGACTATTTTCCAAAGTAGTTATACCGTTTATCTTATACATATAGTATGTAGCAGTTCTGGTTGGTATTATCCACCTTTAAAAAATGTTTCCAGTCATTTGTGTAGCAGTATCTCATTGCAATTTTAATTTTTGTTTCTTTGATTACTAATGAAACTGAGCACCTTTTCATGTGATTGTTAGCCATTTGGATTTCCTTTTTCTGTGAAATATCTGTTTATGCCTTTTGCTCAGGTTTCTTTTGAGTTGTGTCTTGTTTGTGTATTTGTAGGCAATCTATGTATATATTTTGGATTTGAACTGTTGGTAGGTTTTATGTAATGCGAAAGTCTTCTCTCATTCGTGTTTGCCTTTTCACCCTCTTTGTAATATCTCTCGATGAATTGAAATTCTCAGTTTTCATATGGCAACATTCTTATTTATAGTTGCCACTGTTTGTGAGTTGAGTAAGGAAACTGTACCTTCACTGAGGTTATAGAGGTATATATTCTTGTAAATGCTTTATAATTGTGCTTTTTGCACTTAGGCATTGATTTTTGTATATGGTATGAAGTAGTGGTCCAGTTTTGTTCCTTTTCTTGGTATTGTATTTAGATGACCCAGTTGTCCTGGTCCCATTCATTAATCTTTGTACTTATATTATCATTTTTATCAGGAATCAAGCATCATTATATGAGGCCTGTATAACCTTTATACTAAAACTCCACTAAGGCAGTAGGACCGAAAATCACAAGTCACTCATTCATGAATGCAAATGCATGAATCCTAATAAAAATATTGGAAAACTAGGCCAGGCACAGTGGCTCACGCCTATAATTCCAACACTTTTGGAGGTCAAGGTGGGTGGATTACTTTAGGCCAGGAGTTCGAGACCAGCCTGAGCAACATGGCGAAACCCTATCTCTACTAAAAGTACAAAAGTTAGCCCGGCATGGTTGCACGTGCCTGTAATCCTGGCTACTTGGGAGGCTGAGGCAGGAGAATCACTTGAACCCTGGAAGCAGAGGTTGCAGTGAGCTGAGATCATGCCACTGCACTCTAGCCTGGGTGACAGGGCAAGACTGTGTCTCAAAAATAAAGGAAAACTGAGCAATAAATTGGGAAGTAAAGTTTATTCTAGGAATGGTTAAATATGAGAAAATCAGAAAAATCTATTGAGTGTGTCTCAAGAGATGCAGTATAAAAGTCTGATAAAATTTAGTATCCATTCAGTGTATCTATGTATTTAAAACCATTAGCAAACTAGAGTTAGAAAGCAGTGTCCCAATATGATAAAGAACAGGGTGTGGACGAGTACCTGTCAGTGTCCTGTTAGGAACCAGGCCACACAGCAGGAAGTGAGCAGTGGGTGAGTGAACATTATCGCCTGAGCACCGCCTCCTGTCAGATCAACGGGGGCGTTAGATTTTCACGGAGTGCAAACGCTAACGCTGTTGTGAACTGCATATGCAAGGGATCTAGGTTGTGCATTCCTTACAAGAATATAATACCTGATGATCTGAGGTGGCAGTTTCATCCCAAAACCATCTCCCACCCACAGGTCCATGGAAAGATTGTCTTCCATGAAACTGGTCCCTGGTGCCAAAAAGATTGGGGACTGCCGATACAGAGTATCTATAAAAACAAAACCTACAGCCAGTATCTTGATGAAGCAGTGAAAGCATTCTCTTTAAGTTCAGGAATAGGACAAGGATACCTTTCATCACCTCTTCTATCCAACACCATAAAGGAGATCCTAGCCAATGCACTAATATGATCAAAAGAAAAGTATAAGAATGGGGTATGAAGAAACAAAACTTTTTATGATGTTTGTGTATGTTTATGAATATAGACATTAGAAAGAAGCTATAAACAAATTACGATAAAAGTATCAAGATGCTGAATACATAATTAATCAGAGTTTATTATTATTTTTGTTTGTTTGTTTGTTTGTTTGAGACAGGGTCTTTGTCATCCAGGCTGGGGTGCAGTGGCAAAATCATGTCTTACTGCAGCCTTGACCTCCCAGGCCCAAGTGATCCTCTCACCTTGCCTCTCAAGTAGCTGGGACCACAGGCCTGTGCCACCATGCCTGCCTAATTTGTTTATTTTTTGTAGAGACAAGTTCTTCCTGTGTTGCCTAGGCTGGTCTTGAACTCCTGGGCTCAAGCAATCCTCCCATCTTGGCCTCTCAAGGTGCTAGTATTATAAGCAGGAGCCACCACGCCTGGCCTATTGTTAGTATTTTTAACCTCCTCCCAGACAATGCAAGGACATTAAGTCACTTTAAATGGAAAATTCACCCTGGGGATGAACATCCCCAATAAATGTTGGCTGTGAGTCATGGGTCAGCTGTTTTAATTTCTTCCTCCCCACCACCTTCTGACCTTGATCATTATCTCCTTTCCATATATTTCTCAGGTGTCTTTTTGTTGTTTTCTGCAATCACTTATGCAAAGAATAAGTCTCTAAAAACCCTTAATGACCACCAGGATTTGACCCGTCCTCTATAAAGGTTGTTAATAATTTCTTCGTAGAACCCTCATCTCTCTTTTTTACATCGTTTTTCAAAAACCATTGAGTCCTTCTCAATGAGCTGGGTTTTTTTTTTCCCTTGTCCTTTCTTTCCTCTCATTGATTTTCCTTTTCCTTTCTATGTTAAAAACTTTATGTGGGCCTCATGCTTGTTAACTGAGCCAGTCAATCAGATAGTGCCTCCTGAATATTCTCTTGGCCTCCTAATTGTAAGATGACATAAAGTATATGAGAATGGAGAGTTGCTAATTTCTACATACATCGTCACCTCTGTCCATAGCATTAAATTTTATTGTTATAAAGCCAATCTAAGTTCAGTTGTACTCCTAGCATGCCTACTCCTTCAGAAGGACTGTTTGCTTTATATGTGGGGAAGAGAGTATGGCAGTTACCTCTCTTGGGGTAGGTATGCTGCAATCCTGCTTTTGCTCACTGTAGCAGATTGGTTGTCATACCACCTGGAAGAATCTCTTCACAGCCACTTGGGGATCAATCATCAATCCAGTTACCCCTTCTACTCAGCAGTATATGAAGTAAGTGATGTGTTTCCCTGTTTGTTAATTCTGATAATTTATGCCAGCAGTAAATGTTGAGAGTTTATGCCACTAGTGAATCACCAGGATTTTCTGGTATTTCTCCGTAAAACAGTTTCTTTTCTTTTTTACTGAATACTCTCAGAACATAGTAGTCCCCAAAACTTGTCCTCTAGCTGTTTGCATTGTCTTTGTGGCAACTCATAGTTTTAAGTTCATTACTTTCCTAGTGAATACTTCATCTTTCCAGGTAGATGTAAAAGCATAAGAAGGTCTTTCAGTGAAAGGAAAAACTCTCTTGCCACCATTTCCTCTTTGAAAGGACTGACATTTATTAGAAACTAGTAACAGCCAGAGAATGGGATTTTTCACTATCTTCCCCTCTGCATACTATTCCCTATCAGTCCACTAGCTAGTTCTCTAAATCTTGCCATTTCCTACCAAGGTTAGGTAGGCAAACATCCTAGGATTCAATCCTCTGCCAGTTTTTTTTTTTTTTTAATTCCTTTTTCTGGCTAAAGAAATTCTTTAGCCTTTGTGACTCATGGGTCTGCAAGAGAGTCCTGCGCACAGCACCATTCTGAGCTAACATAGTTTCAAGTCAGACACAGATGAACCTGATTACCCAATATTACCAAGAGAGATTACCCAGTTTTAAACTTTATTAATAATTTCAAAGGTACAGGCAATCAGGAGACTCAGAAGAAGTAGGGATTAATCTGGCACATAGAGCGAGGCTTCTTACTGTGTGAATTGATAACCCATCCACCCCATTTGCAGACCTTTTCTACTCCAGGCCAGAGATCGTGTAGCTCATATAGGGAAGGAAGGACTAACGCAGCTGCTTTTAATATCCCAAATCTCTTAGTCTAGACTTCCTGATTCCCTCTATTATATGGGTAATATGGGTAAGATCTCTGGTTCATGTGAGTTAGATTTGACACTCTGATCTATGTATTGACTCACTACATATATTCATTTGCTTTTCTCATTTCTTCCTTTTTCCCTGACCATCTAGGACCAGTTTTCTTCTTGAACTAATTTTTTAGTATTTCCTTCATTGTACATTTATGTCAGTAGCCAAACAGAATGTTCTTTGTTGGTCTGAAATGTATTTTGCCTATAATTCTGGGAGATATTTTTCTGTACGTACAGAATTCTTCATTGGCAGTGTGTACAGGAGTTGGTAAACCTCAGTCCGTGGGCCAGCTACCTGTTTTGTAAGTAAAGCTGGAACACGGCTAGGCCTTTTTGTTTATATATTGTCTATTGCCTCTTTCACACAGCAATAGCAGTTGAATAGTTGCAACAGAGATCATATGTCCTGCAAGTCTAAAATATTTTTACTTCGGCAGTTTAAGAAAAGGTTTACCTGGTTCATTGGTGATATTCTACTATCTATGGCTTTCATTGTTGCTATTAAGAAGTCACCTATCAGAACAATTGTTATTCCATTGAAGACAATTTGCCTTTGTTGATTTTTTGCCTCTGATTTGTTTAAGTATTAAAGATTTTTAAAAATTTAGTCTTGAGATTCATTGGATTACTTTTGTCTGTGGCTTAAGGCTTTTTATCAATTCCAAAAAATTCTCTTGATCCCAGGAGTTTGAGGTTACAGTAAGCCATGATCATACAACTGCACCCAAGCCTGAGTGACAGAGTGAGACACTCTCTTAAAAAAAAAAAAAAAAAGGCCAGGCGCGGTGGCTCACGCCTGTAATCCCAGCATTTTGGGAAGCCAAGGCAGGTGGATCACGAGGTTAGGAGATCGAGACCATTCTGGCTGACACAGTGAAACCCTATCTCTACTAAAAATACAAAAAATTAGCCAGGCGTGGTGGCAGGCGCCTGTAGTCCCAGCTACTCGGGAGGCTGAGGCAGGAGAATGGCGTGAACCCGGGAGGCAGAGCTTGCAGTGAGTCAAGATTGCCCCACTGCACTGCAGCATGGGTGATAGTGCAAGACTCCATCTCAAAAAAAAAAAAAAAAATTGATATGGTAGTGCAAATGATCAAGAATAGCCAGAAGGATTTTTAAAAAGAATAAACTTTAAGGATGTACACTATCAAATTTCTTGGCTGAATTTAAAGCTCTAGTAATCAAGAAAGTGTTATATTGGTATAAGAATACACATCTAAATTTGGGGGGCAGAATTGAAAGTCCAGAAATAAATCTATACATACATGGTTGTTTTTGACAAAGATATCAAAGTAATTCCATAAGTTAGTGAGAGTTTTCCCAACAACGTTGAAACTATCGCTGTTGATAGTCTGTCGAACAAAGTTTTTTCAACGCTGTATCAATAGTTATGGGGGAAAAATGAACAAGGTACATATGGGAAAATTAACTGAAATGAAAACAGAAGCATTTAAGGAGAAAACATAGGTGAAGTATTTGGTATAGGCAAAGATTGCTTAGATATGTCACCAAAAGCATGAACCATAAAAGAACAAAATGATAAGTAGGTCTTTATCAAAGTTAAAAACTTTAGCTCTTCAAAATATACCATTTTAAAAATTAAGAACCAAGCCACAGTATGGCAGAATTATTCACTGTACATAAATCTGACAGAATTTGTATTCAGAATATGTAAAGAACTCTTACAATTCTGTAACAAGAATACAACTGGGCTGAGCGTGGTGGCTCATGCCTGCAATCCCAGCACTTTGGTAGGCTGAGGCAGGTGGATTGTTTAAGCCCAGGAGTTTGAAACCAGCTACAACGTAGAGAAACCCCATCTCTACAAAGAACCACAAATATTAGCCAGGCATGGTGTCACACACCTGTAGTCCCAGCTACTCAGGAGTCTGAGGTGAGAGGATCACTTGAGCTTGGGGGAGGTTGAGGCTGCAGTGAGCTGTGATTGCACCACCACATTCTAACCTGGGCAACAGAGTGAGACCGTGTCTTTAAAAAAAAAAAAAAGAATTCAACTGACCTGATGTTTTAAATGGGCAAAAGATTCAAACAAAAGAAGACTTGGAAATATGGCAAGCAAGCCTAGAAAAAATGCTTGATCATTAGGAAAATGCAGTTTATAACCACAATGAATTCTTTCTACACAGTGAAAGTTTCAAAGATCAACAATAGTGAAGCAAGGATGTGAAGCAACAGGAATGCACATGTATCACTTAAAATGTCAAATAGTTTATATGCTTTGTAAAACAAGTTGGCAGTTTGTTTAAAAAGTTAGATATACACTACCATTTGATGGAGCAATTCTGCTTATACACAGATGTTTATAGCAGCTTTATTCATTATGATCCAAAGCTAGAAGCAATCCAGAATTACATACACAGGTGAATGTATAAACAAAATTGTGATTTATCCATGTGGTAGAATACTACCCAGCAGTAGCAAGGAACAAACAAACTAATATACACAAAAGCATACGTGAAACTGAAAATGTGTCATGCTTATCGAAGGAAGCCAGGCACAAAAAGAAGCAATACGATTCTGTTAGCATGAAACTCTATAAAATACAACTCTAATATATAATGAAAGAAAGAAAATCAGTGGTTGCTTGTGGATGGGGAGGTTTTCTCAGAATGGGCACTAATCTTTGTGGGAAGAGGAAATGTTCCGTATATTGATGGTAGTGGTCAACAAAGTATCTGTTTTTCAGAATTTAACAAAATTAACCTAAAATGAATGCATTGAATTGTATATAAATAATACCCAATGAAGTTAAGGAGGGACAATTTCTTCTTTGATGGACGAAAAAAATCCTCTGTAGTTAAAATGTACATTCTGAGAATTCAGAATTTATTAATCGGATATAAACTTAACCAGCAGCTTACATTCACCTTTCTGAAATTAACTGTTGTTTCATATTACAAAAGAAGGGGAGGTTGAAAATATTGCTAATCTTATTCGCAAGTATATAAAAACATCTAATGATTGCCACTGGTCAAGGTTAAATAATTTTTGATAGTGATAGGATTTCAGGTTTTATGTAACACTTAATGTTTTGTTGTTGATAGTGTCGTTACTGTTTATAGATACATGTATAGCTTTCACAAGTATTTGATCCTCTTAATAGCCTGTGAAGGGTCAGTATTCTCTTTTACACCTGAGCAGCACAGGCTCAATGAAATTACTTAAAATGTTGGTGAAGATCACATAGCTGACAAATGCCAGAGAATCTGAGGGTTAAATTAGGGGCTTGGGGCTTCAAATTCTCTCAGCCCTATGACAGACACACTATTTCCCTTTAAACCATACTTTTGTATGTCTTATATGTCTGTCTTCACCTTTGTGTTGTTTTTTGTTTTAAAGACATGTAACTTCATTGACATGTTATTCTTGATAAAATTTGGATTTCTTTTCAAACTCAAGTTTTAAATATTGGTTCACTGTATTGCCATATTAACCAGAAACATTTTTGGGCATTCATGGAGTAACCATAACATAATTATAGTGTCCAAAAAACAACTAAACTTTGATTGAAATACTTTTTTGTCCCACAAAACGAGTTGTTGGCAAAAAATGATGTAATATGACTAGCTTTCAGAATCTGTTCAACCTACTAATCTAATTCATTATGATAATTTTCAGACTAAATAAACTTGAAGATACTATTACACTAATTAAAGGAAAGATTGAAGAAGTTCATCTTCCTGTAGAAAAAGTGGATGTTATTATATCTGAGTGGATGGTGAGTGTTTACAGAAAAAACTACTTTCATTGGTAAAATGAAAAAACTTTTTTAAAGTAATGAATAAGATAATAGTTTTCCTGAATTTAATTATATTTGATACATGGCAGAATGGTGACATTATTTTTTAAATAGCTACATTAGATACTGTAAGGTGTAATTTTAAAAAATAGCTACAGTCTTCTTATGGTACTTTATTCTGAAATGGCGCTTATTTATTGGCTATTCATAATCTTTAAAAAATGATAAATTATCTTTTTTATCTTAAAAATCCTAATAAATTATTTTTCTACTTTCTAAGTTTTAGATATCTAAGTGTTTGCCTGAAAGCCTTCAGGGACTAGTAAGAACTTATTAGGACTGTTTCATCAAAATTAATGTAATACTGCCACCGTTATCATACTGAATGTCCTATCTTTCTAATCTGTTGGACCAAGTAATCAATGTCCATTATCACATAAAATAGAATTTATTGCTATTATTAAAATAATAAAAGGAAGGTATGTTACATAGCTTCATAATTTGCTGTTGAAATCTTGAGTCAAGACAGAATATTTATTTTTAAATATATGGTAAATAAAATTAATGGAGGCTGGGTATGGTAACTCACACCTGTAATCCCAGCACTTTCGGAGACTGAGGCAGGTGGATCACCTGAGGTCAGGAGTTTGAGACCAGCCTGGCCAACATGATGAAACCCCATCTCTACTAAAAATACAAAAATTAGCCAGGCATGGGGGCAGGCACCTGTAATCCCAGCTACTTGGGAGGCTGAGGCAGGAGAATGGCTTGAACCCAGGAGCTAGAGTTTGCAGTGAACCAAGATCACACCACTGCACTCCAACCTGGGCAATAGAGCGAGACTCCACCTCAAAAAAAAAATTGTATTTGACAGCTGATTTTACTTACTGATATGTCAATTTGATAGAAATAAACTGGATAGTATTTCTAATAAAGATTTTTTAATTATTTTGAAATTTTTTTTCCTTAAAGTTCTATTTGGTAGATATATTTTCATAAAATAAATTTATCAAAAAATTTTAAAACAATGAGTTTTGCTTTATATTTTTTTATAAATTTTGAATAAACATAGTTATAATCCTGGTGAAATAGACATTTCAAGGAACTTTTGGAATATTCAGATTTAATGTAGTAGGGTAGGGAGTTCCAGTCTAGAGCTGATGACAGTCACAATTGTTGACGGTTACAATTTTGTATGTGAAACAGTATGCAGATTTTCTTTTAATGCTAAGATTGGCCTTAAACAACCTTTAGTGACAGTATTAATATTCTCACACCAAAGAATTTGTATCAGCACTCTGATTTCTCATGAATTGAAAGAGTAGATATGAATTAAGAATGTAACATTTCTTTAAAGACTATGAAAAGATGCTTCCGAGAAAGCACATTTGAGGCATATACTTGACAAGAATTTTAAATAGTTTATGCTGTATATTTTACTCTTCTTGGAAAATGCATCTTTTAAATTACTCCAAAATAGAGTTTATAGGCAAACCAAAAGAAAGACTTGTCCAAACTTCCTGTTATCTCAGTTGAACATTATTATATATCTGATTACAATAACTAATGGGATAGTTCTTGCTCTGCCTCGCAGAATTATACTTCTGGATATTGATGTTCTAGGATTTTTCACTTCCAAATCTGAAAGATGATCTAGAATTATTAATATGCAATTGATACCTTAGAACCAGCTGGTTTAATAACTGCAGTTAGCTGGATTGAATGAATTCATGAGATTGTCTTTATGATGTGAACTTTGAAAGTTGTACTGTGAAAGTTGTACTGGAATCCATTTTGTACCCTTCTGCTTTCTTCTGTACTAAGGAGGGCTAACCCTGCAGGCTGCCTTTCCGAAGCTCCAATGATGGCTGACTTCTACTGAGTTTGGTGAACCCAATGGGAAACACTAGAAACACTAAATCTCCCAAAATTTAAGAAAGGGAGAAGCCAGGGCATTTCTTCCCTTCTTTATCTCTAGTGTGTTGCTGGCAAAAGCTGTTTCTTTTGTGGTTCCACTTCCCACTGGACAGGCATGCTGTAATTCCAGCATCCACTGTGCAACCCCAGCCCTGGGTTCTTGTAGCAGTAGCCTTGGAATTATAAACTTGTGGGCATTATAAAGTCTGGTTGTCTCACTCTCTTGATGACTTCTCATATCTTTTATCCTCTGTGTAAGTGACTTTTGACATTAATTTTCCTCTATTTTAGACAGCTTTTGTGGTTTCTCTTTTCCTAGTTTGTACTTATAACTCAGCAGTCCCCAGACTTCTTGGCACCAGGGACCAGTTTCATGGAAGACAGTTTTCCCATGGATTGGGGGATAGGGATGGGATGGTTTCAGGATAAAATTATTCCATCTTACATCATTAGATTCTCATAAGGAGCATACAGTCTAGATTCCTCACATGCACAGGTCACAATAGGGTTCACGCTTCTATGAGAATCTAATGCCACTGCTGATGTGACAGGAGGCAGAGCTCAGGTGGTAGTCCTGGCCTGCTACTCACCTCTTGCTGCGCAGTCCAGTTCCTAACAGGCCATGGACCAGTACCCGTCCATGGCCTGGGGGGTGGGGACTCTTGCTCTAACTGAAATAAAGAACACCTTTCACTTTAGAGCATTGGTTAGGTAAGATCTCTCTCTTCTTTAGGAAGGCAGTCACTGGAGTCACTGGAGCCTGAGATGAAAGGAGCCAGTTGTTTGGAAGCCAAGATGCTTGGAAGCTAGTAATGAAAAACAAATCAGTGTGTCCAGGAAGGGATAACTAAGAACTTTTCTTCTTCCTCGCCACAAAGGTGTTACTTTTAAGCATTTCCATTATCTCACTGTCTGCCTTTCCTTGTTTTAAGCGAGTTGAAGTCTAGCAACTATTTTAAGTGCTCTAGGTGGGGCATTGGACACTGAACTTATGGCAGTCAGTTCTGGATGGTCTTATTTCTCTAGTGAAATTTGCATTTAAGGCCTTAAGAAGGCTTGTGCTGAATTATTTTCAATCATCTTTGTGGATTGGAAATATCATTTATGGTATCTTCTAAATCCTACAAGTCCCTAACTTTATTTAGTACTTTCATTAGGATTTTTGATTTGAGAAACTGGAAAACATTAATTACATAATTAAACAAAGGGCAGGTATGCTTTCCAAAATTTATCCTCCATATTTCAGGCACATTGGCTGAAACAGTAGGCAAATGGTAAACAACTATTTTAAATCTGTAGCCACATTTTCATGAACCAGCATTTTAAACTTAAATTGCATAGACTCCTGTCTTTGTTTTTTTTTTACATACAACATAATAAGGATGCAAAAATCTAGAATGAACCATGGTTAAGCATTTTTTTTTCTCTTTTTACAAGTATTTCCAACAAGGAAAGACAAAAATGGAATATACCCTCCAGAATTGGGCACAGATGTTTAATGGACGTGTAATCCAGTATAGCAATGTAGAAATCATATATTGCAGAGATGTACATCTGTTTTCTTCTTCTGTGGTCCACTAACTATTCCATGGCTGAATCTAAATATGTTTTTAGTCTGCACCTGTTCATGAATTTTTGTCTTTATTTTGGAGGATTTTTCTAGATAAGACTAATTTTAAAAGCTAAATTATTGCTGTTAGCATGTTATTTAATAAACGATCACTTGGCTTTTATTAACAAATTTCCAGTTTTAGGCTTGCCTTTAATTTTACATTTTCATTTTTGTTTTTATTTAAGAGAAGTTTTATTTTTATTTTATATATTTAAGGTGTACAACATGATGTTTTCATTTACACAGTGAAATTATTACTGCTGTCACATTAATATGTCCGTCATCTCACATACTTACCTGTCTTCGTGTATGTGATAAAAGCACCTAAAATCTATTCTCTTAGGAAATGTTTCATATACAATACAATATTACTAACTATAGTCCTCATGCTCTACATTTTCATTGTCATCAGATGGAATTTCTGTTTGACAAAATTGTTTCAGTTAAATGTAAACAGTTTAATCCCCAGAAGATAATACGTATTGCCTTTTGTGTATGTGTCCTCATTTTTTACATTTTAGTCTACCAATAGGAGTTCTTGTTTTGAGAGCTGTTCTTTATTGCTTCTTATTTCTGACTGCGTAATAAAACTGTTCAAAATAAGCATCCCTAATTCTGACCCAGTAAGCCAAATTGACTCATTTGGTGTTGCTGTGTTTCCTCTCTGTTTTCAGCATGATTTTGCAAGGACATAGAGTAAGTCCACAGGGCTTAGCATTAGTAAATGACGGAATGTGAATTGTAAGAGAACGTTCCCAGACAGAAATTCTCTGGCCTCAGACTTTTATAATTTTATGTACAGCACATTAAAGACATGGAGTTAGTATATGACAGGGTTAAGAATGTTGCTCTGTAGGCAAACTACCTCCATTTTTGGGCGTGTTACCTCTCTATGCTGCAGTTTCCTTCTCTATAAAATGAAAATAACAGTATTACCTACTTCATAAGGTTTTTTGTGAGGATTAAATGAGTCAATACGTGCAAATTTCTTAGAACAGTTTCTGGCACATAAGATCTCAATAATTTAGCTATTCAGTTTTGGAAGTTATACAAACTTTTAAGTACTCTGTAACTCATGAGCGAGCTACCACACTAGCTAACTCATTAGCGAGCTAGCTAATTCAATAAAAGTTGAAAATAATCATATACATGAAATAAAGAATATTAATTCTTGGAGGAAGAACATTCTTAGGGCTTCTCCCTCACTTACAGCCCTTTGTAAAAGCAGAAGACTTTCTCTTTCCATGTCTAGCATTTACTAATTGACTGTCTGTGGTTGGTGTGCAGAGGTATGAAAGTAAACTGATGGATGTGAGTGACTGGGATTTGGGGTATTCTTGGTATTTTTCTTAATGTTAGTTGAATCAACATGTATTTTATGTATATTTCAAGCATAATTCTCAGTTTGCTGCCTTGGAAACAATTTTTAGGCAGTGCTGACAATGCCTAATAATTTTAGATAAAATATAAAATTCCCATTCCACAGTACTATTTTCTAGTACTGTTAAGTGTTAACAGGGAGATATTTATAGTACTTGAACAATGAAAGAAAAATTGTGGTTCGTGTTTTTTCATAGATATGCTAACATCTGAATCAAGAATAAAACGAAAACAAAGAGAATAGAACTGTAATTAAGAATACGTCCCTTGTGTATAATTATTTTGGTCTTATAATCTATATTTTTGTTCTTGTCTATGCTCTTAACCACTTCCTAGCCTTTCTTTTATTCAATCTTCAGTAAGTTATAAAGTATTCTAATCATGATTATTAAAAGGTTAAGTTATTCAGGAACACGAATCAATTGCCCTTATAAACATTTTTCAGGTAATCCCTCAGAGAACACAAAATGTTTGTTAATTTTGATTTTAAACTCCAAAATTCTGTTACAACTTAAAAATATTTTGTCAGTAATACCCTTTACTTCTCCCTGGGAGTAAAAGTAAACCCTTCAAATTTACAGCTTGCATTTGTAGACACACAAGCATTTATTATAAATACAAATTATCTTCTGTAAACTGTATATTGTGTATATACGCCCCCCCCCTTTTTTTTTTGTCCATTCAACTCTTAATAGACACTTAGGTTGATTCTATATCTTGGCTATTGTGAATAGTGCTGTTATAAACGTGGGAGTGTAGACACCTCTTTGACATACTGATTTCCTTTCCTTTGAATATGTAGTGTGATTGCTGGATCATATAATAGTTCTATTTTTAGTTTTTTGAGGAACCTCTATATTCTTTTTCATAATGGCTGTACTAATGTATATTCTTACCAACAGTGTATATGAATTCCCCTTCTCTGCATCCTTGCATCCTTTTTTTGTCTTTTTGATAACAGCCGTTCTAACTGGCATGAAATAATATCACATTATAATTTCAGTTTGCATTTCCCTGATGATTAGTAATGTTGAGCATTTTTTAATGTACCTGCTGGCCTTTTATATGTCTTCTTTTGAGGGACGTCTGTTCAGTTTATTTGCCCGTTTTTGATCAGATTATTTGGGTTTTTGCTGTTGAGTTCTTTATATATTCTGGATATTAATCTCTTGCTGGATAAATAATTTGTAAATATTTTCTCCCACTCTGCAGATTGTCTCTTTATCGTTTTCTTTGCTGTGCAGAAACTTTAATTTTAGTGGCTTTTTTTTTTACTTTCAGATCTGGGGGTACATGTACAGGTTTGTTATTTAGGTAATAACTCATGCCTTGGGGGTTTGTTGTACAAATTAATCATCACCTAGGTACTAAGCCTAGTACCCAATAGTTATTTTATTTTCTTTTATTTTTTTCAGACAGAGTCTCGCTCTGTCGCCCAGGCTGGAGTGCAGTGGTGCCGATGGAGGCTCATTGTAAGCTCCGCCTCCCGGGTTCACGCCATTCTCCTGCCTCAGGCTCCCAAGTAGCTGGGACTACAGGCGCCTGCCACCATGACCGGCTAAGTTTCTGTATTTTTTATAGAGACGGGGTTTCACTATGTTAGCCAGGATGGTCTCAATCTCCTGACCTCGTGATCCTCCCACCTCGGCCTCCCAAAGTGCTGGGATTACAGGCGTGAGCCACCGCGCCCAGCCCCCAGTAGTTTTTTTTTTTTTTTTTTTTACTCCTCTCCCTCCTCCCAACCTCTACCCTCAAGTACACCCCAGTGTCTGTTGTTCCCTTCTTTGTGTTTACGTGTTCTCATTTAACTCCCACTTGTAAGTGAGAATATGCGGTATTTGGGTTTCTGTTCCTGCATTAGTTTGCTAAAGATAATGGCCTCCAGCTCCATCCATGTTCCCACAAAAGACACAAGCTCGTTCTTTTTTATGGCTGCATCGTATTCCATGGCGTATCTGTGCCACATTCTCTTTATCCACTCTGTCACTGATGGGCGTTTAGGTTGGTTCCAATTCTGTATCTTTGCTATTGTGAATAATGCTGCAATGAATATTCACATACATCTTGCTCTTTATGGTAGAATGATTTTTATTTCTCTGGGTATATACCCAGTAATGGAATTGTTGGATCAAACGGTAGTTCTGTTTTTTTGTTTTGTTTTGTTTTGTTTTTGAGATAGGGTCTCCCTCTGTCTCCCAGGCTAGAGTGCAGTGGCGCGATCTTGTCTCACTGCAACCTCTGCCCCCCAGGTTCAAGCAGTTCTCCAACCTCGGCCTCCCAAGTAGCTGGGACTACAGACGAGCACCACCATGCTGGCTAATTTTTGTATATTTGGTAGAGACGACGTTTCACCAAGTTGGCTAGGCTGATCTCGAACTGCTGACTTCAAGTGATCTGTCCATCTCGGCTTCCCAAAGTGCTGGGATTATAGGTGTGCACCACCGCACCTGGCCTGGTAGTTCTGTTTTTAGCTCTTTGAGGAATCACCATACTGCTTTCCACAATGTTTGAACTAATTTACACTCAGACAGTGTGTAAGTGTTCCCTTTTCGCTTCGATCTTGCCAGCACTCTTATTTTTTGACTTTTTTTTCTTTTTTTTGAGACGGAGTCTCGCTCTGTTGCCCAGGCTGGAGTGTAGTAGCTCAGTCTTGGCTCACTGCAAACTCTGCCTCCTGGATTCACGCCATTCTCCTGCCTCAGCCTCCCGAGTAGCTGGGACTACAGGCACCCGCCACCGCGCCCGGCTAATTTTTTGTATTTTTTAAGTAGAGGCAGGGTTTCACCGTGTTGGCCAGGATGGTCTCGATCTCCTGACCTCATGATCCGCCCGCCTCGGCCTCCCAAAGTACTGGGATTACAGGCATGAACCACTGTACCTGGCCTACTTTTTGACTTTTTAATAATAGCCATTCTGACTGGTGTGAGATGGTATCTCATTGTGATTTTGATGTTCATTTCTCTAATGATCAGTGATATTGAGCTTTTCTTCATATGCTTGTTGGCCACATGCATGTCCTCTTTAGAAAAGTGTCTCTTCATGTCCTTTGCCCACCTTTTAATGGGGTTGTTTGCTTTTTCTATAAATTTGTTTAAATTCGTTATAGATGCTGTTTATTAGACCTTTGTCAGATGCATAGTGTGCAAATGTTTTCTCACATTCTATAGGTTGTCTGTTTATTCTGTTGATGGTTTCTTTTGCTGTGCAGAATCTCTTTAGTTTAATGAAACCCCATTTGTCAATTTTTGCTTTTGCTGAAATTGCTTTTGGCGTCTTTGTCATGAAATCATTGCCTGTTCCTGTGTCCAGGATGGTATTGCCTAGGTTGTGTTTTGGGGTTTTTATAGTTTTGGGTTTTACATTTAAGTCTTCAATTCATCTTGAGTTGATTTTTGTATATGTTATAAGGAAGGGGTCTAATTTCAATCTTCTGCATATGGCTAGGCAGTTATCCCAGCACCACTTAGTGAATAGAGAGTCCTTTCCTTGTTGCTTGTTTTTGTCAGCTTTGTTGAAGATTAGATTGTGATCTTCAATCTGATTGAAGGTTGTGGGTGTGTATCTTTATTTCTGGGCCTGCTGTTCTGTTCCATTGGTCTATGTGTCTGTTTTTGTACCAGTACTGTGCTGTTTTTTATTACTGTAGCCCTGTGGTATAATTTGAAGTCAGGAAATGTGATATCTCCAGTTTTGTTCTTTTTACTTAGGATTGCCTTGGTTATTTGAGCTGTTTTTTGGTTCCATGTAAATTTTAAAATAGAAGAATGTCATTGGTAGTTTGATAGGAATAGTGTTGAATCTATACATGACTTTGGGCAGTGTAACCATTTTAATGATATTGATCCTACTCATCAGCATGGAATTTTTTTGTAGAAGCTATTTAATTTGGTATAATCCCATTTGTCTATTTTTGCTTTTGTTATTTGTGCTTTTGAGATCATCTCCACAAAGTCTTTGCCCAGACCAATGTCCTGAAGCATTTCCCGACGTTTTCTTCTATTAGTTTAATAATTTAAGATCTTGGCTGGGTGCAGTAGCTCACACCTATAATCCTAGCACTTTGGGAGGCCGAGGGGGGCCAATCACGAGATCAGGAGATTGAGACCATCCTGGCTAACACAGTGAAACCCTGTCTCTACTAAAAATACAAAAAATTAGCCGGGCATGGTATCAGGTGCCTGTAGTCCCAGCTGCTTGGGAGACTGAGGCAGGAGAATGGCGTGAACGCAGGAGGCGGAGCTTGCAGTGAGCCGAGATTGCGCCACTGCACTCCAGCCTGGGCGACAGAGCAAAACTCTGTCTCAAAAAAATAAAAATAAAAATAAATAATTTCAGTTCTTACATTTAAATCTTTAATCCATTTTTAGTTGATTTATTTATTTATTTATTTATTTATTTTCTGTCACCCAGGCTGAAGTGCCCTGGCACCGTCTCAGCTCACCGCAACCTCTGCCCCCTGGGCTCAAGCAATCCTTCCACCCCAGTCTCCTGAGGAGTTGGGACTACAGGTGTGCACCATTATACCCAGCTAATTTTTGTGTTTTTAGTAGAGATGGCGTTTTGCCATATTGCCCAGGCTGGTCTTGAACTCCTGGGCTTAAGCGAGCCACCCACCTCAGCCTCCCAAACTATTGAAGAGAGTGTCCCTTCTCCAATGAATGTTTTTGGTACCTTTGCCAAAAATCAGTTGGCTGTAAATGTATGAATTTATTTCTGGGTTCTCCAATATGTTCTTTTGGTCTATGTGTCTGCTTTTATGCCAATATCATGCTGTTTTGGTTACTATAGCTTGTTGACATCAGGTATTGTGATACCCCCAGCTTTGCTCTTTTTGCTCAGGATCACTTTGGCTATTCAGGATCTTTTGTGGTTTCATACAAGTTTTAGGGTTGTTTATTTCTATGAAGAATGTCATTGTTATTTTGATAGGAATTACACTGAATCTGTAAATCACTTTGGCCAGTATGGTTATTTCAACAGTATTAATTCTTCCAATTCATGAGCATGGGATGAGTTTCCATTTTTGGTCTGTTATCTTCAATTTTTTTCATTAGTATTTTGTAGTTTTCATTGTAGAGATCTTTCAACTCTTTGTTTAAATTTATTCCTAAGTATTTTATTTTACTGTAGTTATGTAAATGGCATTGCTTTCTTGATTTCTTTATTACTTCCCCTTGGTATAGAAGTGCTACTATTTTTGTATATTGATTTTGTATCATGCAGCTTTACTGAATCTGTTTGTCAGTTCCAAGAGGTTTTTAGATTTTCTGTTAAGATCATGTCGTCTTCAAACAGGAACAATTTGTCACCCTTCTTTCCAATTTGGATGTCCTTTATTTCTTTCTCTTGCCTGATTGCTCTGGCTAGTGTTATGTTGAATAAAAGTGGTGAAAGTGGGCATCCTTGTCTTATTCCATTTCTTAGAGGAAATGGTTTGAACTTGTCCCCATTCAGTATGTTGTTGGTTGTGGTTTTGTCATTGATGGCCTTTATTGTGTTGAGGTATGTTCCTTCTATGCCTAACTTGTTGAGAGTATTTATCATGAAGCGATGTTGAATTTTATCAGATGCTTTTTCTGTGTCTTTTGAGATGATCGTAAGGCTTTTGTCCTTCATTTTGTTGAAGTATCATGTTTATTGATTTGTGTACATTTTGTCATCCTTGCATCTCTGGGATAAATCCCACTTGATCATGGCAAGTGATCTTCTGATGTGCCACAGGATTTAGTTTGCTAGTATTTTGTTAAGGACTTTTACATCTGTGTTCATCTGGGATATTGGCCTGCAGTTCCTTTTTGCTGGTGTCTTTAACTGATCTGTGTAATGCTAACCTCGTAGAATGAGTTTGGAAGAAATCCCCACTCTTGATTTTCTGGAAGAGTTTGAGAGTAGTTGCTGTTAGTTCTTTAAATGTCTGGTACAATTTAACAGTGAAGGCATCAGGTCCTGAATTTTTCTTTGATAGACTTTTTACTACAGATTCAATCTAGTTACTTGTGTTCTGTTCAGATTTTCTATTCCTGGTTCAATCTTGGTAGGTTGTATGTGTCCAGGAATGTATCCATTTCCTCTAGGTTTTCCAGTTTGTTAGCATATGGTTGTTCATCATAGTCTCTAATAAACCTTTGCATTTCTATGGTATCTGTTTTAATGTCTGTTTCTGATTTTATTTATTTTGGTGTTTTCTCTCTTCTTGGTTAGTCTAGCTAATGGTTTGTCAGTTTTGCTTATCTTTTTTAAAAACCAAGTTTTCTTATTGATCTTTTCTATTTTTGAAGTCTCAGTTTTGTTCAATTCTGCTCTGACCTTTATTATTTCTTTCCTTCTACCTTGTTTTTCTAGTTTTTTGAGATGCATCATTAGGTTTTGTATTTGAAATCATTGAACTTTTTTTGATGTAGACATCTGTGGAGCAATGGCCTTTTCCAGACTTCCTAGTGTTCCAAAGGGAAAGACTTCTACCTGTAGATGAGTTTTAGTGTTCCAGTTGGGAGTGGTGTGGTGACTCTGTTTCCAGGTAGATGCAATGGTACAGCCTCTACACAGCTTCTTGACCTGTGTTCAACATCAGCAATAATATGAGTTACTCAGTGGTATAGGCTGTAGAAGTCTGTGGCAGTGGTGGCAGCAGCATAGTTTTTAAGGTACTCAGTTGCAACAGTTTGGGAGATCCTCCTGTTTTCATTTTTCCTACAATAGGAAGACTTAGCTGACCCTGCTGTTAGGTCTGACATGGTCTATAAGCAGCAGCAGTGGTGCTTGGAGCTGCAGTGGGGCCACAGTACTGCAATCAGAGTCCCATGAACCTATTGTGGCACCTGGGTCTTGGAGTGCCGATTCACCCTCTGTGGCAGGGTTGGATGTAAGTTTCCCACAAGAACCAGGATCTGTGACAATGATCACCCTCCCGCAGCTCGGAACCAGACGGCTCAGTTGTAACTGTGGTTTTACCCTTGGAGTTCAAGCCACAGCACTGGCCTGACCCTGGGGTAGCAGGGATGTTCTGGAGGTTTGGGCTTGGGGGAGCAGGGTACACTGTATAGAAGTGACTCTAGACACTAGGATGGTGGGTGTTGGCTGTATCCCAGACTCTGTGAGGCTGGGTGCAGCAGCAGCAGGTACCCCAGAATGGTGGAGCTCAGCTGTCATTTGGGCCCTACGGGCAAAGGCACAGTGATGACTCTACTTCCCAAGGAAAGGGGTGACTCTGCAGCTCGGACTTGTGGGGGTTAATCTAGCTTCAGGCAAGCAGGGTACTAGGGTTGTTGTGTAAGGTGGGGTGTCTCAGCTCAGCCACTGCTCTTGTTTCCCTGGGATGCAGGATACTGCATCAGCTCGGCCCTGGGATGCACAGATACTTAACTTAGCCAGGTCACTGATTCACCAGAGGGTGATATGCCACCTCACCATAGGCCTGTGGGGCATTACTGTTCTGGGTGGCCCGGGCACCATTTCTCATGATACTGGGTACTACTTCAGCTTAGGTACTGGGGTCATGGCTTCTCTGGGCAGCCAAGGCACCATTTCCTGAGATGCAGGGCACTGCTTCAACCCTGATGGCAGAGCAGTGTTACTGCTCTGAGTGGCCCTAGTACTCTTCCCAGGAGGCAGTATACTGCTGCAGCTCCAGCTCGAGGGGGTGGGGAGAGGGGTAGGTGGAGTGCCTCCACCTCTGCTTGACCCTACGTGTAAGGGTGTAACAGCTGCTGACAGCTCTGCCTGGGGAAGTTGGACCACCAGACTGGGGTGGTTCAGCAGCTTAGCCTTAGAGATGAAGGGGAGCTGTGGCTACTAGTACCTGAAGCAAGATACACTTCAGCCATAGTTTCAGTTCCAAGATGACAGTAACCACATAGGCCACTGGGGGCAGGACACAGTGTCAGTGTCTCTTGGGAGAGCACGGCTTTTTGGACCCCAGGCAGCTCCCTCAGCTGGCATATTGCCTATTAGGACTGCAGGTGACCCCAGTGGTGAGGTCTGTAGATGTCCAGTGTGTTGATGGAGGTTGCTGGGATCCTCTTGCTTACCTCCTTGCCATAGGGAGAAGTTCCTCCTGATTCCCACTTGATCCTGGCTGGGGTTTGGGGTGGTAGGAGACTGGTGTTTTCTTTCATTCTCTGTGTGGCCATCCTGAGTTTTTGTGCTCACCAGGCTTTCTGTTACTCCACTGATGTCTCCGGAGCTCTCCCTGGGTTATTTTCATTAACATAGTTGTATATTTCATTGTTCTTGCTGTCTTTGTGAAAGGGACAAGTGCTAGTGGCTTCTAGTCAGCCCTTGCTGATATCACTCTCCAAAGCTACCAATTTTAATATACATTGCTGTTTCAAAAATCGTAGTATTGGGGGAGGTGTCCATTTTAGAATTGATGAAATACTGTAAATAAGTGGAGATCATATTACCATGTTTGAAATTTGGAAGACATTGTAAAGGTGTCAGTTCTCTTCATATTAGTCTGTAGATTTAATGCAATCCAGTAAAAATCCCAACCATGTTTATGTGGAGTTTGAAAAGTCAGCTTTTTAGGTAAATGAAAAAGAAGCCCAAAAGCAGCCTGTATACTTTTAAGAGAATAAGGTGGGAGGACGTGGTGTAGTAGATATCAAGCTATAAAGTATAATACAGCAATTAAAATAGTGTTTGACTTGTGCAAAGACTGACAAACAGACCTGTGTAACCCATACTAATAAGGTCACTTATGGTAAAGGTGGTGTTACAGAGTAGTGAGGAAAGGATGATGCTGAAACAACTGAATATCCTTACTGGGGAAAATAAAAAGAAATAAGACTTCTACTTCATAGAAAACAAAGAAATCAGTTCCAAGTGGAGTAAAGTTCTACATGGAAAAAGAGCCTTAGGAGAGAGTAAAAGGGGGATACATTTATGACTTTGGATAGAGAAAATTTCTTAGTCAAAACCCCCAAAATACTAATGTTAAGAGAAAAGATAGTGGCTCACTTTTGTAATCCCAGGAGTTTGATTGGCTGAGGCAGGAGGATGGTTTAAGCCCAGAAATTCAAGACTGCATGAGCTGTGATTGCACCACTGCACTCCATCCTGGGCAACAGAGTGAGATGCTGACTCTTAAAAAAAGAGAGAAAGAGAGAGAGAGAGAGAGGCTGGGTGTGGTGGCTCACGCCTGTAATCCTAGCACTTTGGGAGGCTGAGGCAGGTGGATCATGAGGTCAGGAGATCAAGATCATCCTGGCTAATGCAGTGAAACTCTGTCTCTACTAAAAATACAAAAAAAAGGAGAAGGGGAGAGAGAGAAAGAAAAAATAAATTGGACTACATCAAAATTAAGAGATTCTGTCATAAAAATACACATTTAAGAGCATGAAAAGCAGTAACAGTCATTCTGGATGTCTTTTATGTACAGCGATGATGAATAAATTGATATGCTTTTATCCAAATGGTTAGTATTCTACTATATGTTAAAATAGTAATATTAATTTTTCTTGAATTTTGCAAAGAAAAAATTTGAAATTATATTGAAGCATTCACTGAGTACTTACTGTGTCCCAAGCACTGGTTACTGTTGTGTTTGGCTGTTCTTTTTACTTATCCTTTATTGGATATGTGGTTTGCAAATATTTTCTCCCACTCTGTGGCAGGTCCTTTTGTCCTTTTAACAGTGTCTTTCATAAAGCAAAAGTTTTTAATATTGATAAAGTCTAATTTATCAATTATTTTTATAGATCATGCCTTTGGTATCAAGTCTAAAATTTCTTAATCTGTAGTTTCACCTCTCCCTTTTTTTTCTTGTCTCTTGTGTTCCTTTAACGAACCCTAGTAGTCCTCAATATAATATCTGAATTACAGGTTGATATATTGTAGTAATACACGGAAAATATCAAATAAGTATGTTTATGATTCAGATTTTACTTTCTGGTACTAGAAGATATTTTATGGTCATTTTAAACTGCCTAAACTTGGAATCAAAGAATCCTGGTCTTTCTTTGGAAAATGATATGTAAAGACCATCATCTAGGTTCCTACAGACCAGATGTTATTAACTTTTTAAATATAAAAAGTCACAAATCTACACTCATATTTTCAGTGTAAGATTATGGAATTTTTACTTGAAGTCTTTGATTTTATACTTGCATCTCTTTACTTCTATGCAGAAAACCTTGGTTCCTAAGATAATAATTGCTTTATCATATAGCCTATATGATATATCATATAGTTTCAGATTATTTTTTTTTTTTTTGAGACAGAGTTTTGCTCTTTTGCCCAGGCTAGAGTAAAGTGGCGTGATCTTGGCTCACTGCAACCTCTGCCCCCCAGGTTCCAGTGATCCTTCTGCCTCAACCATCCTAGTAGCTGGGATTAGAGGCGCCTGCCACCACGCCCGGCAAATTTTTGTATTTTTAGTAAAGATGGGGTTTTGCCATGTTGGCAGGGCTGGTCTTGAACTCCTGACCTCAGGTGATCCGCCCACCTCAGCCTCCCAAAGTGCTGGGATTACAGGTTTGGGCCACCGTGCCCAGCCAGTTTCAGAGATTTAACACCAATTTTACTACTAAACAATAAGACTTCTAAATACAGCTTAAAATTTGTTTATATTTTCTTTTCTTATAGAATATATCTCATGAGAAATGTACAGTCAACATATTGGTTTTTTTTTTAAAGTCACTTGTCACTATTTTCTCCTTTTATGTTACTAACGTGACACACAACCAGATTTCAGTATTTTCTTTTTTTCAGTTTTGGGGAGGATTTCTTCTTTTTCCCTTGTTTAGTTTAATTTTGTGTTTTACTTATGCAAAAAATTACTAATTTTTAGGAATTTTTATGTACATTTTAAGATAACAGGAGATTCTGTTTCTTCTTCTATTATCTTCCTTTGTGGATAGATGACCATTTTCTTTTTATCTTTGGGGTTATTTTGAAAATATTAGATATGTATATATACACCCTTATGCAAAAGTTAGCATATTCGAGATATTGTTCTATACTTTGCTTTTATTCAACTAAAATTCTATCTCAGAAATCACTTCATTATTCTATAGAAATATTTCTCATTCCTTTTTACACACATGCATACCAACTTTCCTAGACATGTATTTGATTAATTCTGCACACCCCCCTGACCTGAACTAATAATATTCAAGTATATTTCAAATATAAGGTTTTTATTCTTGTGTAGAATAAATTGTATAGATAATTACATTCTACATAATTCATGCTCATTTGAATTTTACCCATTCTTTTGTTATTACAAATAATATTGAATATTCTTGTACATGTGTAATGTCATTTTATATTGCTAGAGGTGAGATTGATATATCAAAGGGTTAATGAGAGCTGGGCATGGTGGCTTATACCTGTAATCCCAGCACTTTGGGAGGCCAAGACAGGAAGATTGCTTGAGGCCAGTTCTGGAGGGATGGAGAAAGGGAGAGAGAGGGCAATGTTACTGGTTATTGCCAAATTCTCCTCAGTACTGTGTACCATTTGACTTTCTTACCAACAGTGGAATGAGAATACCCATGTTTCCACAGTCTTACCAAAGAGTGTGTCGAAGGGTCACTTTTAAATTATTGACTTTAGGTTTTTCCTGCCACCCAGGCATTGTAAATCAGAGTTGTATGTTTGGGGCCTGTCTTATGAGTGTTGGAGACAGGGTGGAGTTAGGGAGGAAGTATGTGTTTGACTACTCAACACCAAGGTTCTAAAATTGGGGAAATGGGTGACAGCAAATGCGATTGTAAATTCACATTTGCTCTGTAGGTACATTTGTTTGTCCCAGCTCTGTTATTTAGGGCGATTTCTTCTTAGAGTTCTCACTTTAGTTGAACTTTGGGCTTTGTCTCCTATTTCCTCCATGTTCGTTGACTAGGTTTAGCAAATGCTCTCAAGGCGAAAGCCAGCTTACTGATGCATCTAATAAGATGTTCTTTTTTTCCTCCTAGCATATTTTTTGTATTTAGAGTGTCAGTAGCTCCTAAAATACATTGTTGCTGGAAACAGAATGAGATCTTGTTCTTTATAGACTGAATCATACTGTCAGTAACTATTTCCTATAGCCTCAAAAGTCTGTAAGTATTCTAGAATCACTATGTCTTAGTCCATTTGTGCTGCTATAACAGAATACCTGAGACTGGGTAATTTATAAACAAAGGAAATTTATTTCTCACAGTTCTGGAGGCTGCAAGTTCAAGGTCAGAGTTCTGGCAGGTTGAATGTCCAGTGAGAGCTAAATCTCTGCTTCCAAGATGGTGCCTTGTTGCTGTATCCTCACATGGCGGAAGAAATAGAAGGGAATGAACCTACTTCCTCAAGTTCTTTTTTAAGGACCCCAATCCCTTCCAAGCCCTCATGACTTAATCACCTCCTGAAGACTCCACCTTTAAATACTATCACATTGGTGATTAAGTTTTAACGTATTTTGGGAAACACACTCAGACCATAGCACACACTGTCACTATGTAATACTATAATTGTCTTTAATAAAAGTGCTTGGGGCCGGGCACAGTGGCTCATGCCTGTAATTCCAGCACTTTGGGGGACTAAGGTGAGTGGATCACTTGAGGTTGGGAGTTCAAGACTAGCCTGTCTGACATGGTAAAACCCTGTCTCCACTAAAAATAAAAAAATTAGCCAGCCATGGTGGCATGCATCTGTAATCCCAGCTACTCAGGAAGCTGAGGCAGGAGACTGACTTGAACCGGAAATGCTGAGGTTGTAGTAAGCCAAGATCATGCCACTGCACTCCAGCCTGGGCAACAGAGGGAGAGACTGTTACTTTTCTTTTTCTTTTTTGGGAGAGAGGGTCTTGCTCTGTTACCCAGGCTGGGGTACAGTGGCACAATCATGGCTCACTGTGGCCTTGACCTGGGCTCAAGCTATCCTCCTGCCTCAGTCTCTGGAGTAGCTGGGACTACTGGCATGAGCCACAATGCCCAGCTAATCTTTCAATTTTTTTGTAGAAATGGGGTCTCCCTGTGTTGCTCAGGGTGGTCTCAAACTCATGGGTTCAAAGGATCCTCACTCCTCAGCCTTGCAGGTGTTGAGATTACAGGCATAAGCCACCATGCCTGGCCAACATTAATTAGTTTTGAGAGTGGAATATCCAGTTATCATTAATGAATTTTTTCACCCACCTTGGGGGATTGTGAATATTGTTTTAGAAACTGTTTTTGTGGGTCTGGTATAAGACCCACACATGCCTTTGGAAATAGTTTTAGATATTCACTTTTTCTTTTGGTAGACTTGCTTATTGGACAGTTTTCTGCAGTCTGAGGAATAGGGCCAATTTGACTGTCAGTCTTTTGTTGATTAAGTGAGAGTGCCATCTAGTGGGAGAAAAAACTAATACAAGTTTTTTAAACTTTAGAATATGCAGAGGAAATTATTTCTTGTGCTAAGTTATGTTCTCCAGAACTCCACAGCACTAAAAAAGTGGGAACTGTATGTTGGAAGGTGAGAGAAGTGGAAGACAGTAGTCTTGCAGAACAGTAGCAAGCATATAATAGGGACCTAATAAGTGGCAGTTATTGCCATGATTCTTCTTGCATGGAAGGTGGTGATCAAGTTAAATAATAGGTAAATTAGGAGCTTCTCTGACAAAATTAATTTGTGATTAATATATGTAAGATTCTATTGTCATTTTTTGACTGTGTGATATATAGATATTATAAATTTTATCCTTTTTTTTTTTATTTTTAACCCTATTACTCAGGACCCACCCCTCGTCCCCAACAAAATCTGTTACCAGTTTCTAGTATATCCTTCTTAAAATATTTCACTCTATTATAAACATGTATGTATATTTCTACCCCTTGGCATACTCATTCATTTAACAGATAGTGTGGCTACTACATACCTGGCACTCTTCTAGGTGGGATAAAGCAGTGAATCTCGTATTCAGTGTAAGGTATGCCTATTCTACATATTGTTCTGTACCTTGCTTTTTTCATCAATAATAAGTTTCCCTCTAATGACTGCTATAGCTGCATCCCAAAAATTTATTCAATTCAAAATACATCCTTGTGATTTCTGCTTTGGTCCATGGATTATTTAGAAGCATGTTTAATTTCTAAATGTTAAGAAATTTTAAAAATATCTTTGTTATTAATTTCTAATTTAATTTGGTTGTGATAAGAGAACACGCTCTATATGCTATCATTCCTTTAAAGTTGTTCAGACTTGCTTTATGGCCCAGCATATGGTCTCTCTTACTGAATGTTCCACACTGATTTAGAATGTACTCTGTTATTGTTGGAGTGTTACATAGTTGCCATTTGAGTCAAGTTGGTTGACTGTATTGTTCAGGTCTTTTAAATCCTTATTTATTTTGTCTGTTAATTCTGTCAATTACTGAAAGAAGAAGAATGAAATTTCTACCTGTAGTTCAGGGTTGTCTCTCTTCAGTTCTGTCAGGTTTTGCTTCAGGTATTTTTATGTGGTTATTAGGTGCATACACATTAGGTTTTTAATGTGTTATTGATAGTTTGGCTTCTTTATCATTATGAAATATTGTTCTTTGTCCCTGATAATGTTTTTAATAATTGTAATTTTCTTATGGTTAATGTTTAAATGTTATGGGTTTTCCCACCCTTTTTCTTTAAATATAAAAACATAGATAGGTTAAAAGTGGATTTCTTCTGTATAGCACTTTCTTGATTTTTCCTTTTCTCAACCTCTCTAGCAATCTCTTCCTGTAATCTTAATGTCTTTTTAAAAAAAATCAGTTTCACTTTTTCTTTCAAAATATAGTATGAAAAACTATTGTCTTTTTAGCTTGTGATTATTTGCCATTTTCTTTTTTCAAATTTTATATACAAATAGTGTATAACAATGATAAAAAATTCACAAGATATACAAGTTTATATTGAAGGGTTACTCTCCTTCCCTTCCTATACCCCTACTATTATATTCCATCTACAGAGACAATGATTTTGTCTAATTGTGAACTGTTCCACACATGCTATAACCATTTATAAGCAGATATGAATGTGTTCTTTTTGCTTGCACCCACATTATTGTATATTATATATGCTAGTTATGTAAATCTTCTTTGTATAACTTTTTTAGTTGTGAAATGTACCATACACAGAAAATTACATAAACTTACAGGTACAGTGTAACAAATAGTTATATAATGAACACCTGTGTGATCATCAGCCAGATGAAAATATAGAAAGAAGACATCCAGATATCATTTCTCAGTTACAACTCCCTACCCGAGAGGTAACCACTCTCCTGACCTTTATAATAATCATTTCCTTGCTTTTCTTTTTGCTGTTACTACTTATACTTACATCCCTAAACAGTGTAGTTTATATTTACCAGTTTTTGAAATTTATATAAATCGAGCAAAACTTATCTTTTTCTTTTTTAAATTTTTTTTTGCTTTCTTCACTCAGTCATGTTCATAACATTCATTTATATTGCCTATAAGGATAATTTATTTTCATTTCTATAGATGTCATTGTATGAATGTACCATAAGAAAACACATTGTAGGAAAGTGTTTTTTAAATTTTACTGTTGGTGGGCGCTGGATCATTTCCAGTTTATTATCATGCAAATAATAGTGCTATAGTGTGCTTGTACGTGTGTGCTCTTATACTTAAGCACTTGTGTCTAGGTATACAATTAGGAGTAGAGTTGCTAGATCACAGGGTATGCTGCTCTTACGTGTTAATGGATAATTCCGAAGTACTGTACTTTTCCAAAGTACTGCAGTAAAATTTTATTTCATGCCTCCATAGACTTCTCAACCCTGGGGATTGTGTGACTGCTAATCTGGTAGTCATGTAGTAGTTTTCCATTGTGTTTGAATTACTAATGAATGAATATATTTTTTGTGTTATGAATTGTATATAGTTATTTTGCCCATTTTTCTTTTGGGTTGCATACTCTTTTTTTTTAACAATTGATATTCTTCATTGGAGATGGAAAATATACAAATGTGTATATGTGTGTGGGTGGCCAATATCTTTTCAGACTCTGTAACTTCATTGTTTTTATGAGCAGAGGTTCTGGGATTTAACATAGTCAAATGTATTGGTCTTTATGGTCAGTACTTTTTTCACAGGAACATGAAAATATTCTCCATAAGCTCTATACCTTTCCCTTTTACATTTAGGTTTTTACTCCACTCATACAATTGTGGGAATAAAAATTGTCGTAGTCTTTCTGTGGGCAGTTTGATGATACATATCAATATTTTGAATGTGCATATCCTTTAATCCAAGAATTCTACTTTAAGAAATTTATCTTGGCCAAATACATTAAACATTGTACAAAGATGTCTATGTGTGTATATGTAGATGCCAACACAACATTTCCTACTCATTCTATAGCAAATAAGTGCAAAGGGTAAAGGTATCCCTGTTGAGTGTTATCATCAGCCGCCTGTATTTTGCCAAGTGCGTAACAGTGTAATATAATCTTTATCAGTCACTGTGGAGCTGTAAGGAAAGTATCTTACCCAAAAGGATTTGATATAATTACTTTGAAAACTCTCATGTAATTTCATTATCACATTTATTATAAATTAGGTGGATATTATTAGCACATTTTAAGATGGAAGGGTCAAGTGATAGACTGCAGAATCATTGAAAAAACTTTGCGGTAAAAATGTTTAATATCTAGGGCTATTATAACAGTGAAATAAATAGGGATTGTATTGAATTCTGTAAGACTTTAAGTTTGGTACTTTTTTTTTAAGCAGAGAACACAGTAGATTAGGAAAGAATGCTTATTTATTTGCATTTTGGATACCTCTAAAACAGTGGTTTTCAATGGAGTGGAAGAGGGGACAATTTCGCACTCCTGGGGATATTTGAGATATGGGCAATCTCTGGAAACATTTTAGATTGTTATCATTTGGGACTGTGGGTTGGGTGGGGACAATGGTGCCAGTGGGTAGAGGCCAGGAATGCTGCTAAACATCCTTCAGTGGACAGGAAAGCCCCTACAAATTTATCTGGCCTAAAATGTCATTAGTGTCAATATTGAGAAACCCTGCTTTAGAATGATTGTTTCTATGCGTTGATAATAAGTTAGCCTCTAATTTGGGTCGTATTATAAAGGTACCTGACCTGGTATGGGGAATCAAGGAAGATTTTCTTGGAGAGGTGACATTGTGACAATATATTTTGTTACATGAATATGTCATAGAAAATATCATAACCAACCTGCATTTAACTAATTCACCGAATTTGTGATGTTCTGTGTTCTTTTTATATAACACATTGCTAGGTTCCTGTGGCTCTCTCTGAACACGTAAAGCCACCTTCAGCATGCTGCCACTGTTCTGCTTCTGTCAGTTGTGTTGTTTACCAAGAGCTTAGTGTGTTTGCTTGCCTGCTTATTTATGTAAAATCAGTTAAATATGAACACAAACGATTGATAAGATTATATAAAGGATACAGTTGGTTTTTTTCTATGCAAACAAAAGTGACTGCTTTGGAAAAACTCAGGAAGGAGAAAACACTAAAAAAAAGCTGTAGAATGGAGTGAGTAAAATTGTTTTACTCATAAACAACTGTAAATTGTTTGTAAACAAATTGTTTTACTCAGTCCATTCCACAGTGTTTTTCGTTTTTTTTTTTTTTTTTTTTTTTTTTTTTTTTTGGTGCTTTTTTGTGTGTGTGTTTTCTCCTTCCTGAGTTGTCTCCTCCTAGTTTGAAGAGTAGGACTAGGAGGGTGGAAATCATGGAATTCAAGGAGGATTCTCCACTTGGCAGGTGCTCATAGATTTTTTTTTCTTCTATTTAACCAAACCTGGAAATTACCTAAAATCTATGAATGTGGTTTAGATAGGGAAGATGATGAGGATTCCAGTCAGTGAGTATGTCCTCAAAGAATGCTGGCAAACAAATCTATATGTTTTTACTTAAAATGTCTTGTTTCCCATTAACAACTGACTGCCAGCTCCAATCACATGAAAAAATTCTATCTACAGTGAATGTTACAGAATTTGAGAGTAATACTGGAAAAAATGTTATCAACCACTTATGATTCAGAGATATACTACATAGAAATTATGATTAGATTATATAGGCTTGTCTATTTGTTACAGGTAATCTTTTATCTTTAAACATTTCAGATTATTGATTCTTTGTCGTCCTTCAGATTAACTCTTCCATTTTATTTGTAACTCTCCCTTGCCTCACCTTTTTTTTAATAGTTAAATTTTGCCTAAAGATGTATCAGTAATTCAGTTATTTGAACTACAAAAAGTTAGAAAGGCACCTTATACTGAAGGTATCAGAAGTTTCATTTATCACTAATGTATCTAATCCAAGAAGATATCATGAGCAGCCATTTTAAAAATAAGATTCCCACTTCAATGAATGAGGTTAATATTCTAGTCCCTGATTTAATTCCATATGTTCCTTTACAGTAACCATTAAAGTATAAATGCAGTATTTAATTTTTTAAAAAGTAAATGTTACTATTGAAAGAAGAATGCCCATGAGCATCATGGGAGAAAATATCAGGCGTAATTCTCCTTCCAGATGGCACCGCTACAGGTGAGGCAGCAGCCTGTGAAATTACAGTCTGAATTACACTGCAGATGAGCGGGGCATTTGGACCAAAGCCTTCTGGTATCAGTAATAAATGACTTGGTTCAGAACCAAGGACAATTCCCAGGAATTTAAAGGCTGTTGTATCACATAGGGAGCCTATTGTAAAATGAAGTTTAGCAAAGGGGAAAGTTGAGAGAAAGGACAATGACCATTAGCAAAACATATATGAATCTTTTCATCTGCTAATATTTTTAACTGGATATTTTATCTCATGAATGTCTTATTCTATATATATTCTAGTATGTGCATTGATTTTTCCAAACTAATATTTTCACAATGAATGGTGGCTCAGAGCCAGCTGCCAACTGAGATACTACTCTGAAATTATCGCACACCTGTTGTAAATTCTAATCTTGTTTAATATGGTCTATGAAAAATTTTTCATTTTTGGAATGCTTGAATCCTTAATTACAAATGTAGTATAATATACTAAATCTTATTTTCAATTAGGCAAATCAGTTTAAGAGGCAACATACAGGGGTGATTCAGAACTTGTGTAGTGAGGTCAAGGTTCAAATTCTGTCTCATTCACTCCCCAATTTATGTGACTGAGCTATTATTTTAGATCTCAACAATTTAGATCAATAAATTAAATTGGAATAACAATAAATGGTGCTTTGGGGAAGAATTAAATGAAATAATTTTTATAGAGGCATTACAATAAATTTTAATGATTATCACCACCATTATTTGTCAGTTTTAATTTTAGAAAACAAAATATCATTTTAAAATAACATTTTAATTTGTACCACAAAAAATAACAAAAAGCAAGCAGTTTCATTTTAACAATATATTACATATAGTATTAATAACTTTTATTCATTTATTCATTTTAAAGTTATATATTGAGTTCCTACTATCTACCAGACACATTTTCAGCCTTCAGGAATACAGCTTCAAACAATATGACAAAATCCTTGATCTTGGAGCTGATAGTTTTTAAGGAGACAAAATAAAAACAAAAATAAATAGTATTTTAATTCATACGTGCTATGATGAAATACAAAGCAGGATAAATAAATGGAACTTGATGAAAGAAAAAGAAAATATTTTATGTAGGAACATCAGAGAAATTCTTTGTGATCAGGTAACAGCAGAGCTGAAAGATAGAGCTAGAATCCTAGAAAACAATTTGACAATGAAAATCAGTACAAACTTTTTTGGGCTTTTGTCCAAAAAGGATTGGACTGTAATTAATACTCAATTTGTACTAAAATGTCAATTTTATTTATTTTAAGTTTTAAAACACAGCAATCTTGCAAATAGGGACCATTTTTTTCACCAAATCTATTAATATGTTTTACCAGCCAATCTTTTCCTCATAAGATAAATAGATGCCTTCCATTTAATAATTCCTTGGCATAAATTATAATTCACTATAAGCAACAGTTGAATGCCTATTTATAAGCATTTGTGTGCGTAATCCGCATGGATATGTCAGATTGGTAAAGATTTCTTAGTTGAATCCCGTAAATCCCTTGTTCTTTGAATACATAGATATTAATGGGGAACTAACTTGTAAGAATTTTACATGTTACTGAAGTACTCTATACAGAAAAACAAGTTTCTGTCAAAGCCTTAAGTTTCCTAAAGTAACATATTGATAAACAAGCTTTGTTCCTAAGCCTTTGTTTAATAGGCAGTTATTTTTGTATCAATGAATTAGTGTGTTGGGAGGAATAGGTCAATACCAATGTAGAGTTGCCGGCAATTCAGTTCAGTTCCTTCATAAGTGATTCAAGCATGAGAGTTGTATTTTCTATAAATTAAAATTGCTGGTAATCTCTTGTGAAGATTATCCATTCTGGGTTTGCAGGTTTTTCTTATTATAGAGAAACCTTTAAAATAGTTTTTGTTAATGTGGTTAAAGAATATTTATAGTTACCCCACTGGTCATTTATTTGTGCACAGAACAAATGAGTGAATGAGAACAGTTTTGACATAGAATGCTAAAGTAAAGGTAAAATTCATGTTGGTTCACCCTAAGCAATAAGGTGTGCTATGTGCTGAGCACTTGGCTTTCCCTGCTGCATAGGGCTGTTGGGGGATTGGACCCTAGAAGGAGAAAGACTTACTGAAACTGATAGTGATTTCTCAGTCATGATTATTTGTCATTTGTTTAATAAATTGTGAAGCACAGTATTAGAATGAAGTGTATCTGTGACACCAATAGTGGCAAATTCTTTTTTCATTTGTACTGTATCATTATCCTTTCTTGGTAGGGGATTCATTATCATACTGTAAATTCGGTAGTATACCAGGATCGTGTTTCATGAATTATATTTCCATAAACACTAGTTCTGCAAGGTGTTGATAGATGTTAAATAGAAAAAAAGGTCTGTAGTCAGAAAATAGGTAATACTTGGTTAAAATATGTTCAGCAGTTCTGTTTACCATAACAACTTATGCTCAGAACTTTTAGTGTACTTGTGCACATTATGAATCTCTAATAGGAGGATATAGCAGCTGGCATTTCTTAAACCTTTTTGACTAAGGATCCCTCCCCTTTCTTGTTTCTGTTTATTTTATTTTATTTTATTTTATTTTATTTTATTTTTTATACCTAAAAGAAAGTCACTATATAGGAAATTATTTGGGAAATGATTTTCTAGACTAGAGTTTCTCAACCTTAGCACTATTGACATTTTGGGCCAGGTTGTTCTTTCTTGTGAGAAGCTGTCCTGTGCATTGTAGGATGTTTGCCAACATACTTTGGCTCTACCCAGTAGATGCCAGTAGCGTCTCCTTCATCCCCCACCCCTAGTCGCAACAATCAAAAATTACTCAAACATTGCCACATGTTCCCTAGCAGGCAAAATCAAGTGGAGAACCACTGCTCTAGATGGATGCTGGATCATTCCAGAGAGTTATGGGGCTTGTTAATAATTTCTTTCTGAACTTTTTTTAATGAGGAAGAAAGAGTAGTCTGGAAAGTAGAATCACAGGTAAAGAACATGCAGTATATTCTACCACAATAAACTTTCTGAGTTCACTTTATAAGCTGGCCTGATTTTTCAATAACTTTTACTGCAAAAAAATAGTTTCAGATTTTGCAGAATATTATTACATCTATGGCAGAAACAAAAAACTATTTTGTAATTAAAGGAGTAGCACCTATGTTTAAATTGACCTGCTTATGACAGTATTGCACATTTCTAAACTTTTTTTTCCCCTTTTTTTATGCAGGGCTATTTTCTTCTGTTTGAGTCCATGTTAGATTCTGTCCTTTATGCAAAGAACAAATACTTGGCAAAAGGAGGCTCGGGTGAGTAGAAAATTCTGGTTAATAATCTAATTTTAGTCTAGCAGAACCAAATGAACCTTTGATTTCAAATAAACTATGCATGGCTGAGGAAGTTCCTGATAGAGACGAAAGATGTTTCCATTACAAGAAGCTTTAAGACATTTTTTACTGTATTGTTGAAAGTAGAATATTATATGAGATATAGAGGACTCCAAGGTAATAGTATTCTCAAGAATGCTTTTATTAAAAGGTCCTTTTAATAGATATCTAAAGACTAGGTTTTGGAAGCTTTTTGATATTCAAATTCAAATCTAACAAACTCCTTTCTATTTTTAATCCTCATGTCATTTAGTTCCCTTTTTTCCCAATGGCATGTTTCAGTCTAAGTTGGAGATTATTCATGGCTTCACTAAATATGAAAACCCGACCTCTCTGTGATTTTCTGAGAACATTTTAAGTAGTGACTAGTTTCTAATACGTTTTAAAAGTACAGCATACCCAATCCACATATAAAGAGACCCTAATAAATTTGGAAGGCTTTCTTTTCATGTCTCTGGAAAACATTTAATCATATTAACTCTGCATACTCAGAGTGAGATTCTGTTTTTACAGACCTTCTGCTGTGAGCAATTGTGTACATACAAAATAATTGTCTTTCAGGACAGGGATTATGTTTGTTTAGCTTTAACTCTTAAATGAGCTCCACAGCTTCTAGGATGTAGATGGAGCATCATACATGTTTATTGAATTGAATCATTTAAAGAATCATTAAAACTGAATTGAACAGCATGTTCCTCCTTCACTTACCTCCCTGCATCTTACCTTTCTCGAAGTTTCAGAATCAGCAAGTGGTTTCCATGGGCAGAATACAGTTGGTAACACTGTCACATGAAAGGGGTAGGCATTTCAAACTAGTGATGCAAAGGACTTGACCATAGTTGTGCCTCCTACCATCCATGTTCTATGAAATTACTTTGGCAGTTTTGTTACAGTGAAAAATCAGTAAGACCAGCCCAGTGCGGTGGCTCACGCCTGTAATCCCAGCACTCTGGGAGGCCGAGGTAGGCGAATCACCTGAGGTCAGGAGTTCAAGACCAGCCTGACCACTATGGTGAAACCCCATCTCTACTAAAAAAAAAAAAAAAAAGCATAAAAAAAGCAAAAAATTAGCTGGGCGTAGTGGCGGGTGCCTGTAGTCCCAGGTACTTGGGAGGCTGAGACAGGAGAATTGCTTGAACCCAGGAGGCGGAGGTTGCAGTGAGAGGAGATCCTGCCACTGCACTCCAACCTGGGTGACAGAGCAAGACTCTGTCTTTAAAAAAAAAAAAAAAAGTAAGGCCAAAACATAAGTACAGAGAAAATTCTCCAGAACAAGAGAGTTCTTTTTATAATAGCATTTAAATGGATTGCCTTTCTTTTTCAAAATGTGCCCATTTTGTCACTTTATTTTCTGCAACCATTTCAAGATATGTTCCCAATCTCTGTCATGAACCCGACTAGAATTTTTAGATATGTTTTACCCTGCAACAATTGGCTGCAACTTTCTATGATTGCAGCAGCTTTGTTTTTTTAATGAGTACTACAGGTTGAATATCCCTTATCTAAAATGGTTGGGACTTGCAGTGTTTCAGATTTTGTGTTTTGGGGGGTTTTGGAGTACAGTTGTTTGCAGTATACTTACTGGTTGAGCATCCTTTTCTGAAAATCTGAAATCTGAAATGCTCCAATGAGTATTTCCTTTGGGTTCATGTCAGTGCTCAAAAAGTTTTAGAACATAGAGCATTTCAAATTTCAGATTTTCAGGTTAGGGATACATAAACTGTAACATTTAATGACTTAAAAACAACATTATCCATCATTTGTTGACCATCTACTGGCTGCCAGACGATATACTCTACCTTCATTTACATTACTAGACATAATCCTCACAATAGCCCTTTGAGATTTTAGAAAGTCTCCTAAAAGTGTCCTGGATGACACATATTAAATGGCCAAACCATAATTTTTTTTAAACTCACATCTGCCAGCCTCCAATATTCATGTTCTTTTTACTAAGCCTGTTTCCCTACTAAAATGTATTTTTTAAATGTGATTATTGCCTTGATGTTCTAGGGAAGATCCAAGTAACTGTTTCCAGACCCGCCTGACTTGATCTTATTGAGGAACTGACAGCAAGTTAAGACATTTAAATTGAATTTTCACTGAAATTCATTAAGAACGTACAGTAATGTGAACAATGACAGAGCTATTTCTTATCATCAGAAGGATAAAGTGGAGGCTTATATATCTAGCTCTTTCTATACTTTTATATAGCTAATATTAGTGTTAAGATAAGACAGAAGTATATTTAAGAGAGATCAGCATTTAACTCCTTAAGCAGTGCTGTTGAATGTTACTTGTTAACAGAATCAAGAGAAAGAAAGAAAATTCAGAAAAGAGTAACACACAATAGTTTAGTCTATTTGTGTTTTTGAGTACATTTTAATGAATATCACCAGTCATTTAAATGCTCATTGTTTTATTGCAAAGCAAAGTTTTCCTTTATGTTTTTCTGAAGGAAAGATTTACCAAGTAATTAGTAGTATGAAGATTATAGAATGAATGAATGCATTATGAGAGAGGGAGAATATTGAAGGCCCATACAAATGTGATGGGACCACAATTTATTTTTGCATGAGTTTAAGTTCAATTTATGTCTCACCATACATATTATGGTGAGCAGTAAAGGCTTTATAAAACACAGGCAATAACTTGGATGTTCATCTACCCCATTATCAATCAAGCAATTCCACTGTATTAGAGTTATATATTTACTACCCTTACTTCTAAGAAAAGTAATTTTGTAAAGTTCATGAAAGCAGGTTTACTAGCAATGATTTCTACTATTTCTAGCTAATATTTACTAAGCACTAATTGTGTGTCAGGAATTGTAATGTTTTACATGCAGCCAACAAGAAATAAGGAGGAAAAGTAGGAAAATATTGTTTATGGCCAATGGGTGTTTTTACAACTACAATTAAGACTAAAATAAATGTATATTTTAGGATGGCAACATAGAATATAAATGTTTTATGTGCTAACAGTGTCAAATACTCCATCTCACAAAAATTGGAAAGGGAATGCAGACAGCAGGTAGAAGTGTTCACATTTTAATTGCTTTATCTTTAATAATAGAAACAAGGAATATTATTTAAAGCTGACAGATCAAGTAGTAGAATTATTAAGTACATTTAGCACTACAAAGTTAACATTAAATTGAGTGATGAGGTTGGTGGTGGCAGATCCTGTCTATGTCTCTTGACCATGGTGGTGATTGCGTAACTATGTGACTTTATCAAAGCACATGTAAATATATACCAAAAAGAGTGAGTTTTGCTGCATATAAATTATACTTCAGAAAAGCAACTTTTAAAAACAGCTGAAGTAGCAATTCCCACCTTCTTTGGGTCAAATGAATTATTACATGATTTGATTCCTAATTTTTCTGAAAAATACTTTTCTTTAAAACCATGTACTAACTCTATGCTCACCTCTGTACTTGTGATTAGTATTATCAGTGCAACTCTTGAACATACAGAAAAAAATTGGTGTGAAGAAAAGAGAAGGCCCAAGAGGGTGTGAGAAAAAGAAAAGGGAAGGGAAATGATAAGGAAATATACTAATTTTATTATTGCTTAAGGTAGGAGTTTAGTAAATAGTGTTGAAAAGAGAGAACTAAAGGTATTATACTAAGGTTATACTTATAAAAGTTAGCTACTACAACAAAAATACAAAGATCTTTCTAAATATAAGGATTAATACTTTGGGGAAAAAATCAAAAGACCACGTAGTGAACTATTTCTAAAAAAAATTTATAGATACAGAAAAAATAACAGAAAATGGTAGCATCAGGAACATAAAACTGTTTCTTATATCAATAAGTGTAAGTAGGCTAAATTTACCCATTAAAAGAAAAAGAATTTCAGATTGGCTCACCAAAGAAAGCCCAATTCTGTGCACTTTGTAGAGCCACACGTAAAACAAAAAAATTCAGAGAAGTTAAAATGTAAAGAATAAAGACATTCAGGTAAATGCAAACAAAATGCAAACAGCTGTCATGATATTGATACCAGACAAGGGGGAATCAGGGCCAAAATATTATATAATCAATCATATTAATGGGAGTAGGGCTAAAGAGCAAAATCATGGGCCCTCTTTCATAGATAGCCAGGTGTGGTGGCGTGCACCTGTAGTCCTACCTACTTGGGAGGCTGAGATGGGAGGATCGCTTGAGCCCAGGAATTCAAGATTACAGTGAGCTATGATTGTACCACTGTACTTCAGCCTAGATGACAGAGACCCTGTCTACAAAAAAAAAAAAAAGATAAAATTAAGTTTACGTAGAAAAATAAACAATGACAAGGAAGACCGAAATAGAAGGGTGCAGGATGGGGAGCAGCAGAAGGAATAGTGCTACCAAATATTAAAACACATTATAAAGCCTTAATAATTAAAACAGTATATTACTGGTTCTTGAATGGAGAGATGCATTGAAGAGAATGGTATAGACCTAACTATATGTGGCATCTCATGTAATTGAAGAAATGATTTACTGTAGCAAATTCTATTGAGACAGTTGTGTAAAAAAAAAAAAAAAAGTTTAATCCACACTACAAAATTGTACACTGAATTTCAAATAATCAAAGATTAAATGCAAGAGAAGTCAAATGCTAAAAATACTAGAAGGAAACATAAGGTTTATAAACTTGGGGGATGGGAGTCTTTCTAAATAAGAACTTAAATTCAGAAACCTTGAAAGAAACATTGTAAATCTAATTGCATCTATATAAATTTCTAAATGGCAGAATATGCTATAGGCAAAGTCACAAGAACAACTACATACTGAAAATAATTTTTCAATTTCTGTCACAACAAAAAGCTAATCTCTCCCGCATATAAGTAGATTATATAAATAAATAGACTACAAACCCAATAGAAAATTGGACAAATAATTGAATGGTGGCTCACAAAAAAGGAAATACAGATGACTCTTAAACATGTGCTCAGTCTCTGTCATACTAAGAAAAATGTCTTAAGAAATCTTTTCTTTACTCAAGGTCACACAGAATTTTCCTGTGTTTCCTTCTTGGAGTTTCAGTTTTTACATTTATGTCTATGATTTATTTCAAGTTAATTTTTGTATATAAGTGTGAGGTAAAGTTAGATATTAATATTTTCTAGCACCCTTAATTGAAATGCTGTTCTTTCCCATGAATTGCTTGGCATATCTTGAAAATTAATTGACCGTATTCATGTAAATCTATTTCTGTGTTCTTTTCATTTGATCTTTAAGGCTGTCTTTTCACCAGTACCATACTGTGTTAATTACTGTAACTTTATACTGAGTCTTGGTCAGGTAAGGACAGTCTCCCCATTTTGATCTTTTTAAAAATTGCTTTGATAGTTTAGTCATGTGGCAGGGGGGAGTTTAAAATAAATGCTAAAATCTGGCTATTTCTGCTTAAAAAAAGAGACTGCTAGAATTATGAAGGGATTGGATTGAATGAATATATGAATTTGGGAATGATCAACATTTTAATATTGAGTTTTCCAGTTCATGAGCATAATGTATCTTTTCATTTTTAAGTTGTCTTTTTAATTTATTTTTTGTTAATGGAGTCTGTCTCTGTCACCCAGGCTAGAGTGCAGTGTCACGATCTTGGCTCACTGCAACCTTTGCCTCCTGGGTTCAAGCAATTCTCCTGCCTCAGCCTCTCGAGAAGCTGGAATTACAGGCGCCTGCCACCATGTCCAGCTAATTCTTTGTATTTTTAGTAGAGATGGGGTTTCAACTTGGTGGCCAGGCTGGTCTTGATCTCTTCACCTTGCTTGCTTGCTTTCCTTTTATGTTTTTGTTCTGTTTTTGCCTTGTCATTTCATTCCTTTGCTCAGAGCAAAATAAGCTTAAATGTTACCATTTTCCTTACTTTGTCCTGAAATTTTATGTATCTCTACTCTTTTCAACCCCCTTTCTCCTTCTCTTCCAACAAGTACCGTTTACCTTAGGAACGTGGGGTTCCTCTTCCCTTTACTTCCATTTGAAAAGCATTAAAATGTGGCATCATGCATAATGGAAAGCATATGGATTTCACAATTAGACCTTAAGGTGAATCTCTGCTACATCAGCTGACTAGTTATCTGGTTAGTTGAAGAAGACCAGGTATTTGGGCAGGTTACTCTCTGCCCAAGTTACTCTCTGAATTTAAGTTTTTTTAATTTATAAAACTAAGATTATAATCCAACTTTGTAAAATTATTCAAAAGTCTAAATGAGATGCTTGACACAAAGTAGTTGCTTAATAAATATTAATTCCCAGTCTGAGTTACAACTGGTGCACATGAGATTAGCATTAGGTTTATACTTTATAAAAGTTAATGAAATGAATTTAAGCATTGTGATATTAACACTTACCTTTTATTCAGCACTTCACATTTTCTACACATTAACATAGATTATCTCAATATAAGCCACTGGCATTGGTTCATAGTGCTTAAAGGATTCCTTTAGTATTTTCATAACTGTCTACTTCCTCATCTTCAGATCTGCTTTTTTCACATTTATTAGTTTGAGTTTGTTCAGTAATAGAGCGATAGTATCATTTTCTATTTTTCAGCATGTAATTTTTCAAAGCATATTACAGCTATATGTTAGCCTTAGCTAAGCTTTAGTGGGTCTACTCATTATTTGTACGTTAATGATGGGGAAATGAGTCCAATTTCCAAATAAATATTACTTTTTAAAGATACCTTTATTATATAAACTAGAAACTAATTTTTAAAACTCATTTAATTTCCATTTGACTTTCTAGTACATTTTCTTTTATGCATACCAAGCATTTTTGCTACCATTGTTATTTCACTAAAATCTTCATATATATTGTGGAAAAAAGTGGTTTATTTTGACTTATTTATTATCTCCTTTGTTTTAAATCTTTTTACTCTGTGGTTATTTATACAAACAGTGATACAAAACTCCTAGTGTTTACTAGAAATTGTTTCTTTATGCACCTCTATCTTATCCTTTAGTGTCCAAAAGTTTATGAGGCATTTCTAAGGGATAAAGGATTTCCCATTTTTATCTATTCACCATGTGAGCCGTTCTAGTGACAAATGAATTCTGGGCAGTGAATCGAGAAGGACACAGATGTCAAAGCCATGAATTTATAAATGGTCTGTTAAGAAGGTGCTTTTGTCCAATCAGCGCTTTGTTAATTTCACCTACAAGAAGAAATAATTATTCAATTATAGCTTCTATCTGACAAAAATCAAATGACAAATGTGTCAGAATGCGAAGGTAAAGGGTTAGTCAGGATTCTGGCAGGTGGTCCAAGATTTTAGCCAGCTGTGAGGAGGTGGATATAGAACCAAATTGACCTATAACACTGATTACATATCCTTATGAATATGCATAGATCTTACTAACTGAAAGATTAAAAATAATTTTATTTCCAAATTCTAGCAATATAAAAACTGTGCTTTTCTGTATGTTTGTGAAAGACAAATAATTTGAAAAATACACAACACCCCAAAATAAAATCATGTTCTTCTTTAGTTTCTCTTCTAATTACCAACATATTCAAAATTGTTTTATTACTTTTAGTAAGTTACGATTTTTTCTTATGAAAAAGTTATCTTTATGGTGTCACTAATATATTAATATAGAACCAGAGATAAGTAAAATTTTTCAGTAAAAGGCCATATAGTAAATGTTTTTCAGTTTTATAGGCCATATAGCCCCTGTCCCAGCTATTCAACTGTGCCACTGTAGTGCAGTATGGCCAAAGACAACATGTAAACAAATGAATGTGGTAGTGTTACAGCTAAACCTTATATATTAATACAAAAACTGGCAGCAGCCTGGATTTGACTATGGGCCACAGTCTGCTGACCCTGATAGAGAGACTGGTGGCTATTTTAAAACTTTAGTAAGATTTTAAAAGATATTCTAAAATAACAGAACTGTATGAACTATGTTAAGTATCTTGAATGTCTGTGCACTGCACAACTCCAGAGGATATTCAGTTCCCATGAACTGTGTAGTGTGAATGGCACTCGGACCATATGGTGGCCCTGATAATAACCTCCCTCCATTTCTGCTCATTTATGTCAAGGGTATCTGTATCTAGCCTGCTCCCTGTTTTGTAGATAAAGTTTTATTGAAACACAGCCATGCTTATTTGTTTACATATTGTCTGTGGCTGCTTTCACACCAACAATAGCAGAAAGCAGTAGTTTCAACAAAATTCAGTTTTGTCCACAAAACCTAAACTGGTAGCTTCACAAAAAATGTTTCCTGACCACCTGACTATACCCTTACTATGTTCCACTTTAGTGATGAAATGACAGGGCATAATGTGGGAAAGCTTCTATAATTATTCAGTCCAACAAAGGATATCTCAGGAAGTTAGCCACATACCTAACGTTGCTTCCAAATTCTTATTTTTTTATTCAGTGTTTCTCATCTTAAGGATCTGGTTCAGGAAACTAAATATACTTCCTTATGGCTGATCTTCTTACTGAGTTAACATTTTCAATAACAAATCAGTTACTTTGAAGAATTTGTATAAGTCAAGAATTTAAACACAATCCAGAGGCTTTGTTTGTGGAGGAAGGGGAGAGTTTGCATGGCCATGGACTCTGTTCTGGTGCAGCTGGCATACCTCCCTCACATGCCTATCAGGGAAGACTTGAGAAACTTCTTGTCAGTGACTTAGTACTAGGTAGTTTTTTTCTGAGTATCTCACAAGTTAGATTTGGAAGCAGGTGCTTTGATGCCAGTAAATTTTATCATGGGCTTTATTTGGAGAATAATTTAATGCTGCTATTAGTGAATAATAAAATTGCTAAGGCTATGGAAATAAACGTTTGGAGGAAGGAGAGGGTAATTTTTCTACTGTTTACACCTGAAAGCTAGTTAATACTCATGGTTTTGTTTGTTTGTTTGTGCTGCGTTTCTTTGGTACATTTATACTTGTTTCAGTTTGCTGATATGGGAACATGTGATTTATATTTTTAATTCTTGAGTACCCTAAAAGTTGATATTTGAGATATTGGAAAGACAAAGTTAATTTTGTTATTTCTTTACTTGTTATTAGTGGAGAGTTTCTCCTTAACTCATGTAACACCTTCTTGGTTCTCTTCCTTTTGTGGCCCCAGCTTCTTGGTCAAGTTCCTTGAATTCTAGTATTCATTATCCACTCTCCCTAGGTCTCGTGAACTCCTGTTACTTATCTTTCATTTATATGCCTATGGTCTCCAAATTTATGTCTTCAACTTAGATAACCTCTTTTGAATTTCAGACCTTTGTATTCAGACATTTTTATCTGTTTGTCTCTTAAGCACTAAATGCTCCTGTTCCTTTTGAGTCTCCCCATATTTATGTCCTGTTATAATATATACCGTCACAATCTGTGCTGTTACTGAAGCTAAATGCTGTCATCCTTCACCTTTTCCCCCACAGCCAGTCAGTCTCAAAATCCTCTGAGTTCTACTTCATAAATATCCCTTGAAGATGTCTCATCCTTTCCCTTCCCACAGCAATATCCTAGTTCAGATCACCTGGTTTATTTTAACGATCTCTTAATTTGTCTCAGTTTTCATCTTAGACTCTCCCATTATTCTCCACATTGCATTCTAGGTGGTTCATCTAAAATCAAAATCTAGTCATGTTGCTACCCTTTGTAAAAATTTTTTTACTGGATTATCATTATTCTTAGAATAAAGTCCAATTTACTCATTTGGTTTACTCAGCATGTAGTCTTTGGTCTCTACTTAACTTTCTAGCCTTTTGTCTGTTTCTCTCTAAATTAGATTGTATATGGGCCATCCCATCTATTGTGACCCTTTATCCACACTGTTGCTCACTTTGCCTAGAATACGCTTTCCCTCCCCACTCCCAACTCACTGGGCTTCAGTTCTTATCTTATATATTATCCCTTCTCCCCTGCCCCAGCCAAGTCTGAATTAGCTACTTTTGCCATGAGCTCCCTTAGTACCTTGTATGCTCTCACTCTTAGTATTTATTACCTCACAAATAACTGTGCATTTCTTCCTCAAAAATTATCTAAATATAAGTTTATTGAGGGTAGTGATATGTGTCCATAGTCTGTAAATTAGACTGGCACATACTTTATGCTTATAAATACTTTTCTATTAAATGAGAGTAATATGAAGTGGTCTTCTGTATAACGATAAAACCCTATTACATGATTTTCTTACATGCTACATATCTTTTTAAATGATTTGTCCTTTTTTACATGTAAAGATCTAGTACCTTTTAAGTTAGCACACTTTAAGTTTTAATATCAATAAATATGTTTATTTCAGGATTGTTTAATTATATGATCCTATTTTAATTCAGACCCTATCATTGGAATCCCTGTTTTAATCTTATCATGATAATGGGTATCTGGTTTTTTTTTTTTTTTTTTTTTTGAGATGGAGTCTCGCTGTGTCTCCCAGACTGGAGTGCAGTGGCGCGATCTCGGCTCATTGCAAGCTCTGCCTCCCTGGTTCATGCCATTCTCCTGCCTCAGCCTCCCGAGTAGCTGGGACTACAGGTGCCCGCCACCACGCCCAGCTAATTTTTTGTATTTTTAGTAGAGACAGGGTTTCACCGTGTTAGCCAGGAGGGTCTCGATATCGTGACCTCATGATCCACCCACCTTGGCCTCCCAAAGTGCTGGGATTATAGGCGTGAGCCACCGTGCCTGGCCAATAATGGGTATCTGTTTTTAAAAGAGGCTACAAGATAAAGCATGGTTGTTTTTCCTGATCTATACCTTCATTAATCTCCCATTGCTAGTAATCCTTACTGATGGATTTGATATTTATATTTAGCCTTTAAAAAAATATATTCCATAAGAAAAGGAGATAATGCTTAATTTTTGGGCATTTCATTTGTTACAGTCTACCCTGACATTTGCACTATCAGCCTTGTAGCAGTGAGTGATGTGAATAAGCATGCTGATAGAATTGCTTTTTGGGATGATGTCTATGGCTTCAAGATGTCCTGCATGAAGAAAGCAGTTATTCCAGAAGCTGTTGTGGAAGTTTTAGATCCGAAGACTCTTATTTCAGAACCTTGTGGTATTAAGGTAGGTGTTTTGCCAACTTTATTTTTTATAATGGCATTGCTATTTTTCTTAGTTCAGCATTTGAAATTAATACATTGATTTTATATGTGGGCTTTCAAAACAGTACTTTTCCCGTTGTAGTCAGTCTAAAACAAGTTGAGGTCATAATGTTTACCAGTTGACTATATCATCTCTTTGGAATCACTTCTCTATATATTAAAACTCCTTATACTCAGTTTTACAGTCCTTCAAATCTAACTCTGAACCAGTTAATAATTTATATTTACTTTGGCTTAATCAAGGTAAAAAGTCCTGCTGTATTATTAGTTCTGCTTCATCACCCCCTCCTAGCCTTATTTTAGCTTCTCATTTATAGCTAGATTATTCATTCGTGTCATATATTCCACACAGTTTAACTTCACTCATTCAGATGTCTTCCAGCGTTTTCAGGTGAATTACATATAGTGAATTTGCCCATGAAACGAAAGCCCTACTATGTTCAGATTTCTCAGTTAATTACTTTTGTATTTTGTCAACTTATTTTTTGCCATGTTAATCTCTTGTTTTATTGTGAATTTTTCTATGTTGAATTTACATGGGTTCACTAATAACTTTACAGCAAAAAATAATACTGCTTAACTCCTTAATTTGTCTGTTTCAACTAGATAATCAAATCTAGAGCAGTATGTTCAGTGTTAGGTTCAGGATATTGTCTTTTTTTGTCTCTTGAGACAGAGTCTTGCTGTCACCCAGGCTGGAGTGCAGTGGCGTGATCTCAGCTCACTGCAATCTCTCTGCCTCCCGGGTTCAAGCAGTTCCCCTGCCTCAGCCTCCCGAGTAGTTAGGACTATAGGCATGCACCACCATGCCTGGCTAATTTTTTGTATTTCTGTAGAGATGGGGTTTCACCATGTTGGCCAGGATGGTCTCAATCCCCTGACCTTGTGATCCGCCTGTCTCGGCCTCCCAAAGTGCTGTCTTCTCTTTTTAATCATGCTGTTACTTTCTATAGCATCAGTATTTCTTTGTACAAAGTATTTAGTACATATTTAATTTTCTTAAATGGATACAGCATTAAAAGTTAGTATAGAGTAATAAACGAAGTTTCTTAACAAGAGCAGGCTGATTAAAAGTGCGTTCAGCTTTTAAGGAAAACAGTTTGCTTGATGGTTACAAGACTGTTCAGTGCTCTGGTACACTGATAGTAAAGGGTTTATTTGGGCTCTTTGGCTCAGGATAGGAGTGTACAGTTATGACCAAGTAAGCCTTAAAGTTGAGCAGAAAGAGGAGAGTTGGTGGAGGTTGCTGATTTCTCTCTCTAGTGATCTCCGCTTAATGCAAAAACTACTATCAATAAATGGCTGAGATAGAAAAATTTAGAACTGAAAACAAGGTGTTAAAAAGTGTATGTACTCCTTTTTTTTTAACATTTATTTACATTTATTTAAGTAAATAGTTTGTTCTGTATTCTCCAGTCCTCCCACAAACACACTGTGCTGTTAAAATTTTTTCTCACATTGTTTTCAATAGTGTCTCAGGTGTGTGGTTACATTAATTGCATTCACTGGGTTATGATCTTCTCCTGACTGGTCAGCTGATGACGGTCCTTACAGCACATTTCTGATTAGACTCCTGTAGTTGAAAGGTGATTACATCCCTTCTCCAAAATGTAATAGAGAAGGATTTGAAAAAGGCAGAATGGGAAAATAAAGATAATTTGCTATTTTTTTCTCTGGGTTGAATCTCCATAGTTTTGCTGTTTTGTTTGAATTGTGTGGTTTCTCCTCATATCTAACAAAACCTATCTTCAAATACAATTATAGACATGAATTTTAAAACAACTGTCTTTTCATTAGCCTGTGTTTTCTTTTTTTTTTTTTTTTTTTTTTAGACAGAGTCTCGCTCTGTCGCCCGCCCAGGCTGGAGTGCAGTGGTCGGATCTCGGCTCACTGCAAGCTCCGTCTCCTGGGTTCACGCCATTCTCCTGCCTCAGCCTCCCGAGTAGCTGGGACTACAGGCGCCCGCCACCTTGCCCGGCTAGTTTTTTGTATTTTTTTAGTAGAGACAGGGGTTTCACTGGGTTAGCCAGGATGGTCTCGATCTCCTGACCTCGTGATCCGCCCGTCTCGGCCTCCCAAAGTGCTGGTATTACAGGCTTGAGCCACTGCACCCGGCCAAGCCTGTGTTTTCAAGTTGGCAGTTCCTATAAATGTATTGACTGTTATCACACATTATTTATAGCAATTGTGGTGGGTGTACCATACATGATAGGCAAAATGTTAGGTGAAACACAGGAAAACATTTTTTATTTGAAAGTATTTATTTTAGTGTGTCAGGAAAACTTTAGCACATTAGAGCTACGATTTGATAAATACTATTGTTTACAAGGAGTCTAAGTTAAATGAATTTAAGGAAAAATTAACAAAATGATAGTACTAGTACTCCTTAAACTTATAAATAATTCCAAAAACTAGCATGTAGTTAAAGTTTGCAAAACATTGGTTTCTAATAATCATTTGTGCATGAAAGAAGTAGTGTTTGTCTGAGTTGTTTTTGTTGTTTTGTTTTTTGGGGCTTTTTTTTGGACTATTTTTACTAAGCTCTTTCTTCACTCCTTTTTAATGGGTAGCATATAGATTGCCATACAACATCTATCTCAGATTTGGAGTTTTCATCAGATTTTACCCTGAAAATCACAAAGACATCCATGTGCACGGTAAGCTATTTTGTTCTGCTTTTACAAATTTCACTAGCAGTGCAGTTGATTGGCAGGCTAATGAGTTTAATTACCAGGCTTGTGACAAATGAAAACGACTATTGCCTCTGACAGTCTACCATTGCCTTTGCCAGGCCATTGAACAGATCCAATTAATAGGTCAGTAAACTTCAAAAAAGTTTAATTCAGTAGAAAAGGTATTAGGAAACCCTGTTTACATAATGATTTTTCTTTATAGAGTCTTCATCATTTCCTATCACGTGATTAGTCAAGAGTACTCAACTTTATCTTTAAAGACCAAAGTTCATACCGTATTCCTCCCTTTAACTCTCAACATTTAATTTAGATGGAAGATATGTTTATTTGGTAGAATATTTTATATTTATGTATGAAAAAATTATAGAATTGCTATTGAGTTAACTTTCAAAAATCTCATAGTTACCTTTCTTTCAAAATCTAATAATAAATCTAATAATAATTTAATGGTCTAATAGAAAAAAAATCCTTTGGAAACGTTAGGGAGATCTGGGTTCATATGTGGTTCTACCACTTATTTCATTGTTCAAGTTACCTAAGTAATCTGTACTTCAGACTATTTAATTGCTTTAAGAAAAATGGGGATAATTATATTTCGATGACTCATTACATGGATTAATGAGATATATGTGAAAGCACCTACAATATAGCCAGAAACATTAATTATTAAAATATAAAAAATTTTCCCCTCAATTTATAAATGTTTATTAAGATAACATTTACTGCTGTCAAGAGACTCAAATTGTTCATAAGATGTGCTCCTTTATAGTATGAGTTTATATAAGTGGTATTAACATGAATATTTATATTACTTTTAAAATATATGGTTTTTAAAACTATGTCGTCAGAAGTTACCATTTTTATGGAAAATTGTATTGTCAGAATCTGTAAAATAGATTATAAGTCATGTTAACATTGAGTCTTCTGCCTGATTCTTTTAAATATTTGGTTGAGATTGATATACACAAGACTTCATGTCTTCTTTACAGTCATTTCAGTTCATTTTGATTCAGTGATTGTTTTATATCCAAATAAGTTTAACAATGTACTTTGATGTTTTGAGGGCTTCTTCTTTTAGTTGAAGTTGGCTTTATAATTTTTTAAAGTTTAAATATCCAGATTCCAGATTTGTGACTTTGGAGCACTCATCAATCATTTATTTAATTAACAAAAAGCAAAATTTGATTCTTTGTATTTCCCATGCATTTTTTAATTCTGCTTTTTAGTAATTATTTTTGTCAATTGAAGTTAGGCTAAAGACTAACTCCTAGACTTTCCTCTGTTTTGATATTAGTAATACACGAGAGTTGAAAAAAGACCATCTTGACTGATGAAAATTGATCAATCATCTATAAAGGAATTCCTAGATATAAATGGTCATATCACCAGTATTAAGTATATATTTCACATATATTTTCAGTGACTATCACATGAATCAAAATAGAGCAGATGTGAAACTCTAGTGAAGATGTCAAAAACTGTTGTACATATTTGTGAACTCTATATAGATAGAAAAATTTATTGACTTTCATTAAAATGTTCTTTTTTTTTCTAGTTTATTGTTCAGGGTTCTTAGTTTTAGACAACTGAATTTAAATCAGTTGTTTAAACTGAGAGATTTATTAGAGGGAATACAGTAGTTTCCAGATACATTGGGAGAACAAAAGGAACAGACTGTATTTTGAACTTCTAGAAACTTCTAGAACCACACCTTTAAACTGGCCTGCTACAGAGCTGCCTGTTTTAAATTGCCTACCACTGTAGGTTCTATTTACCCTAATTCCCCTGGCCCACTCCGTGTTAGCCACCACTGACAACCCCACATGAATGAAACCCTTTACTACCACCCTGGTTCCTGGTCTTCTGTCCTCCCAACCCATGTAGGTCCATTTCCTCCTTCCAAATCTTCATTCAGCACATCGGCTTGGTGAATCTAGGTCATTTGGGGCCCTAGCTGTCAGTAAGTTTTGGAAAGTAGTTTTAGCTACAGTTTTATACTACAGATCTGGAGTTTCATAACACATATATGGAATTGTTTTCTATTTCCTAGTATTTAGGATAGAGTACAAGAAGGTTTGTTTTAAATGAAACTGTATCTTTCAGTCATCTTAGTTTTATTCTGTATACTTAAAAGAGTAAAAAGAAACAAAACAAGAAAAAAACTGGTAAAGTCTATTTAATTCAGAGATTGTGATTGAACTTTTAATATTGAAGAATCAAAGTGTCAAGTAGTTACTTTCTGCATTTGTCCCTGTACAAAGTTCCATAAGAAAAGTGAATTTTAAGTAAACTGTTACATTATATCTCTGTAAAGTACCTTTTATTTAGATTTGCATTTTTAGTCTCACCTTGCCTGAATGGTGTTTATGAAAAAGTTTGTTTGGAAATTAGATGAGCCTGAGGTTTGCGAAGAAGGTGGCAGGTTGGAGTGGAATTTTAGGTGTCTAGTCACTGCTGAATAACCTAGTTCCATAATTCACCTCAGGAAGAATGTATTGTTACAAACCATTTATTAGATGCGTGCCAGGTACTGAAGATAAAATATTTTAGTAGTTAGCATTGAATGTTAACTCTTCTGATGTTATCCTTTCAAATTTAGTTAATATTATCAGAGGAAGATAACTTATATCAACAGTCATTGAACACTTGAATGTCAGATAATGTGCTGATCACTTTAAAAGCATTATTTAGTTCTCGTAATAACCATTTGAGATGAGTACTCACATTATTCCCATCTTGCTGGTGAAGGAAAAAATTGCTATGTTTTACTTGTGAAATAAAATCTCCTTACTCTTTTCTGACGTGAAAAACCTTCTTGGTGGGATTGTAGAAACTATTAAAAGAACAGAGAAACCTTTGAATAAGATCTCAAGGGGTAGAAGAAAGCAGGCTTCATGTTGCATTTGAAACAGATTTAACAGTGTTTATTTTTGGCAAATAATCCAGCAGTTGGAATGAAGAGGGAAAGAGAATATGTATAATCAGAATTCACTCTTCTTAGAGACAGGCCTCACAGATTCATGTGATGAAATCAGTACCATAGTTCATCCTCTTTGTAGCAGATAGGAGGTAGATCTTTGAAGTTTTCCTTTATCCTGTCAGAGTAAGCTTATACTTGTTTGGTCAGGCATCTACGTTTCTTGGAAACCTCCTTCCCAGCATGCTTACTCTAACGTGAGCTTGACATAAGATTTTGTGGCCTAATGCTTTTATTAGGTGTTCATTATTTGTGAATCTTAACCATCCACCCATATTTACTTCGATTCTCTTGCTCTTTGAGGTGGTGTCAACTCCTTACCCTCCCTCCTACGGACCTATCCATCTGGAGCTTATTATGCAAGCATGGCCTCTTTGAATGGATCAGTTGCCCAGCTTCTGTGGAAATAATCTATAACAAAAGTATTAAAAAGGATGAGTGCCTAATTGGAACCTTGTTTCCCCTTTATAGTTAGAAGAATTAGTGAAGATATTGAAAGTTTTTTAAAAGCCTAGTAAAGGAATAAGTAACCTTGGGGAATAAGAGGAAGAGATTGGACTTTTTTAGATAGAAGAAGTATCTGAATTTGTACTGCTAAGTACAAACCTTCAGGTATATTAAATGCTGCTCTCGTGTTGAAACGAATGCTCAGCTGCTAATTAAGGTGGAGAATTTCTCTATTGTAGTTAGCCCAGTTTAAATATATGTATATGTATAACATTTTTTTTTTTCTTTTTTGAGACAGGGTCTCACTCTGTTGCCCAGGATGGAGTGCAGTGGCATAATCTCAGCCTACTGCAACCTCCACCTTCTGGGTTCAAGCGATCCTCTTGGCTCAGCCTCCCTAGTAGCTGGGACTGCAGACGTGCACCACCACAGCTGGCTAATTTTTGTATTTTTAGTAGAGACAGCGTTTCACTGTGTTGGCTGTGCTGGTCTCGAGCTCCTGTCCTCAGATGATCTGCCTGCCTCAGCCTCTCAAAGTGCTGGGATTACAGGCGTGAGCCACTCTGCACCTGGTCATACCATTTATTTATTAATGAGATTCTAAATTTGTGGCCTAATTTAAAAGTTAGAGGAAATTGGATTTTACAGTTAGATGCTAAGAACACCCCTTTTGTATTTTAATAGCATGTATGCTATAGACTGATAAAACTTTTATATAGCTTCTTGATTAGGACCTTTCATGAAAAACATTTTCTTCTGCAGTCTTCTCCACCACCAAATACACACATCTCCATATGCCACAGATGAAGTTTCATGGCATTTTAATGTTTTACATTAACCGACTATGTTTTAGGAATTTAACATGTGATATTTATATGTAAATGTCTTGAATCTTGGTTGCCTATAATGATCGAAGGATACTTTTTCAATGAATACTGGTATCACATACATAGCAATTTTCTGAGCATTTCTTACTTTATTCTAGGATATTTTTGACAGTTTAGATAAGATTGTCATTGCTTTTACAATAGAGATGAAGGTTTATTGGCTCCTGACATTTCCTCTGTCATATCAGCCTCCTTAACTTAGCCAAAAATGAACAATAAAGTCAATTATTTTTGTGGAAAGTTTATAGGTGTTCAAAAGCAAAAGCGGTGAGACTATAAAATTTAGAACTCATGTTTTATCTTGTGAGTTCTAGTTTATTTATAATGTTATTTGTGTAATATTTTTACTCTGTATGCCAAGTGGCATTTATATTTGCATCTGTGTGTCTATAAGCTACTTAAAGGTATAGAAAGGTATGTTCGCTCATAATTGTAAGTATACATTAAATGATTTTTAGTAATGCTTATTACAGAACAAATGAGTTGTTTACCTTAAAAATGAAAATAGTTAAGATGGATTTATCAGATTACATGCTCATACACAAATAATACAGGTTGAGTATCCCTTATACAAAATGCTTGGGCCCAGAAGTGTTTCGGATTTAGAAATTTTTTGGATTTTGGAATATTTCCATTTCCAGTTATGCATTCCTAATGCAAAAATCTGAAATCCAAAAGCATTTCCTTTGAGCATCATGTCATCACCCAAAGTTTTAGATTTTGGAGCATTTCAGGTTTTCAGATTATGGGTATTCGACCTGTAAAGGTTTTTATTTGATATATCATCTCTTAATAGTTTTTATATCTTAATTTCAGCATTTTTTTTCTTTTATTCTACTTTTCTATTAGCATGTACCAGCATGACTGGTATAGCAATTTTCAGTTTGCACAAACATTCCTTAACATGTTTATAAATGTCATTTAAGAATGTTTTTCCTAGGAATTTTTCCTTGTTAAACACGTGAATTTAAAAAGAAGCAGACTTTTTTTATACAGTCATATATCACTTAATGAGGGGGATATATGTGAAGAAATGTATCATTAGGCAGTCTTGTCATTGTGCAAATATTATAGAATATACTTATAAAAACCTAGATTATATAGCCTACTATACACCTAGGCTATATGGTATAGCCTATTGCTCCTAAGTTACAAACCTGTACAGCATGTTACTAATTTACAACTATGGGCAGTTATAACACAGTGGTATTTATATATCTAAACATAGAAAGGTACAGTAAAAATATGGTATTATAATTTTTTCTTCAACTTTTCAATTCTGGGGTTCATGTGCAGGATGTCCAGGTTTTTTCCATAGGTAAACGTGTGCCATGGTGGTTTGCTGTACAGATCATCCCCTCACCCAGGTAGTATGCCCAGTGTCCATTAGCTGTTCTTCCTGATGTTCTCCCTTCCTCAATCTCCTCCCTCTAAACAGGCCCTAGTATGTGTTGTTGCCTCCCCAGGTATCCATGTGTTGGCATTATTCAGCTCCCACTTATAAGTGAGAACATGTGGTGTTTGATTTTCTGTTCTTGTATTTGTTTGCTAAGGATAACTCCCAGCTCCATCCACAGCCCTGCAAAGGACATGATCTTGTTCCTTTTTAGGGCTGCATAGTATTCTGTGGTGTATATGTATATGTACTACATTTTCTTTATCCAGTCTCCCATTAATGGGCATTTAGGTTGATTCCATGTCTTTGCCATCATGAATAGTGCTGCAGTGTACATGTGCATGTATCTTTATAATAGAATTATTTCTATTCCGTTGGATATGTACCCAGTAATGGGATTGCTAGGTCAAATGGTAGTTCTGCCTCTAGGTCTTTGAGGAATCACCACTGTCTTCCACAATGGTTAAACTAATTTACATTTCCACCAACCGTGTAAAAGTGTTCCTCCGTCTCTACAACTTCACCAGCATCTGTTTTACTTTTTAATAATCACCATTCTGACTGGTATAAGATAGTATTTCCTTGTGGTTTTGATTTGCGTTTCTCTAATGATCAGTAATATTGAACTTTTTTTCCATATGTTTGTTGGCCACAAGTGAAGAAGTATTCCTGTCCTTTGCCCACTTTTTAATGGTTTTTCTTGTAAATTTGCATTAGTTCCCAATAGATTTTGAATATTAGACCTTTGTCAGATGGATTGCAAAAATCTCCCATTGTGTAGGTTGTCTGTTCATTCTGTTGATAGTTTCTTTTGCTGTGCAGAAGCTCTTTAATTAGACCCCATTTGCCAATTTTTGCTTTTGTTGCAATTGCTTTCGGCATTTTTATCATGAAATCTTTGCCCATGCCTATGTCCTTAATAGTATTACCTAGATTTTCTTCTGGGGTTTTTATAGTTTTGGGTTTTACATTTAAGTCTTCAATCCATTTTGAGTTAATTTTTGTATATGGTATAAGGAAGGGGTCCAGTTTTAATTTTCTGCACATGGCTAGCCAGTTCTTCCAGCACCACTTTATAGAGACTCCCTTTCCCCTTCTCATGTTTTTGTCAGGTTTTTTGAAGATCAGATGATTGTAAGTGTGAAGTCTTATTTCTGAGCTCTCCATTCTGTTCCATTGGTCTATATGTCTGTCCTTGTACTAGTACCATGCTGTTTTGGTTACTATAGCCATGTACTATAGTTTGCAGTTGGGTAGCATGATGCCTCCAGCTTTGTTTTTTTTGCTTAGGATTTGGTTCCACATGAATTTTAAAATAGTTTTTCTAATTCTGTGAAGAATGTCAATGGTAGTTTAATGGGAATAGCATTGAACCTGTACATTACTTTGGGAAGTATGGCCATTTTCACAATATTGATTCTTCCTATCCCTGAGCATGGAATGTTTTTCCATTTGTTTGTGACCTCTCTTATTTCCTTGTGCAGTGGTTTGCAGTTCTCCTTGAAGAGGTCTTTCAGTTTCCTTGTTAGTGATATTTCTAGGTATTTTTTGTAGCAATTGTGAATGGGAACTCATTCATGATTTGGCTCTCTGCTTGCCTGTTGTTGGTGTATAGGAATGCTAGTGATTTTTTGCTCATTGATTTTGTATCCTGAGACTTTGCTGAAGTTGCTTATCAGCTTAAGAAGCTTTTGGGCTAAGATGATGGAGTTTTCTAGATACAGGATCATGTCATCTGCAAACAAAGACAATTTGACTTCCTCTCTTCCTATTTAAATATGCTATATTTCTTTCTCTTGCCTGATTACCCTGGCCAGGACTTCCAATACTATGTTGAATAGGAGTAGTGAGAGAGGGCATCCCTGTCTTGTGCTTGTTTTCAAGGGGAATGCTTCCAGCTGTTGCCCACTCAGTATGATATTGGCTGTGGGTTTGTCATAAATAGCTCTTATTATTTTGAGATATGTTCCACCAATACCTAGTTTATTTAGAGTGTTTAACATGAAGGGATGTTGAATTTTACTGAAGGCTTTTTCTGCATCTATTGAGATAATTGTGTGGTTTTTGTCATTGGTTCTGTTTTTGTGATGAATCACATTTATTGATTCCATATGTTCAACCAACTTTGCCTTCCAAGGATGAAGCCAACTTGTTCGTGGTGGATAAGCTTTTTGATGTGCTGCTGAATTCAGTTTGCCAGTGTTTTGTTGAGGATTTCTGCATTGATGTTCATCAAAGATATTGGCCTGAAGTTTTCTTTTGTTGTTGTAGCTCTTCCAAGTTTTGGTATCAGGGTGATGCTGGCCTCATAGAACCAGTTAGGGAGGAGTCCCTCCTTTTCAATTTTCAATTATTTTGAATGGTTTCAGTAGAAGTGGTACCAGCTCCTCTTTGTACCTCTGGTAGAATTAGAATTCAGCTGTGAATCTATCTGGTCCTGGGCTTTTTTCTGTTGGTGGGAGGATGGGGCATTGATAGGCTATTTATCACCACCTCAATTTCAGAGCTCATTATTGGTCTGTTCATGGATTCAATTTCTTCCTGGCTCAGTCTTGGGAGGGTGTATATGTCCAGGAATTTATCCATTTCTTCTAGGTTTTCTAGTTTATTTACAGGTTTTTATAGTATTCTTTGATGGTTGTTTTTATTTCTGTGGAGACCATGGTAATATTCCTTTACCATTCCTGATTGTATTTATTAGATTCTTCTATTCTTTATTATCTAGCTAGCAGTCTATTGTATTAATTTTTTCAAAAAACCAGCTCCTGGATTCATTGATGTTTTGAAGTTTTTTGTGTCTCCAGTTCTGCTCTAATCTTGGTTATTTCTTGCCTTCTGCTAGGTTTGGGGTTTGTTTGCTTTTGGTTCTCTAGTGCTTTTAGTTGTGATGTTAGGATGTCAATTTAAGATCTTTCTAGCTTTTTGATGTGGGCATTTAGTGCTATATATTTCCCTCTTAAAACTGAGTTAGCTGCATCGCAGTGATTCTGGTATGTTGTCTCTTTGTTCTCACTAGTTTCAAAGAACTCCTTGCTTTCTGCCTTAATTCCACTTACTTACCCAGGAGTCATTAAGCAGCAGGTTGTTCAATTTCCATGTAGTTGTGTGGTTTTAAGTGAGTTTAATTGTGCTGAAGTCTGAGAGACTATTATATCGGTTCTTTTGTATTTGCTGAGGAGTGTTTTACTTCTGGTTAACAGCTCCTGTAATGTTTTATCATGATTCTTAGCTTCTTTACAATGGGTTACAACATGCTCCTTTAGCCCAGCAAAGTTCGTTATTACCCACCTTCTGAAGCCTACTTCTGTCAATTCAGCCATCTTAGCCTCAGCCCAGTTCTGTGTCCTTGCTGGAGAGGTGTTGCAGTCATTTGGAGGAAAAGAGGCACTGGTTTATTGAATTTTTAGCATTTTTGTGTTGATCCTTTCTCATCTTTGAGGTTGTTAACCTTTGAATGGGGTTTTTGTCAGGTTTTTCATTGATGTTGTTTTCTGTTTTTAACAGTAGGGCTGCTGTGGGTCCATTCCAGGCCCTAGTTACCTCAGTTTCTCTCATGCCAAGTGTCATACAGAGTTTGACCAGTGAAGGCTGCAAAACAGCAAAGATGGCAGCCTGCTCCTTCCTCTGGAAGCCCCATCCCTGCAGGGTACTGACCTGTTCCCAGCCTGAACTGCACCCCTAGGAGGTGGCTAGAGATCCCTGTTGGGAGGTCTCACCCAGGTAGAAGGAATGGGATCAGGGATCTGCTTAAAGAAGAAGTCTGGCTCCTTTTTGGCAGTGCAGCTGCGCAGTGTTGTGCGAGACCATTCCTTATCCAGACTATCTGGACTCTCCAGAGCCGGCAGGCTGGAATAATCAAGTTGACAGAACTGCAGAGATGGCAGCCACCCCTTCCCCTGGGAATTTGGTCCTTCTCAGGCAAACCTGACTGGAATTCCAAGCCAGTGGGGCCCACAGAATGACACTACTTGCTTCCTGGATTCAGTTCCCCTCCTAAGAGTATGTAGGGACAGATATCTGGCCTTGCCAGGAATCCTGGAGCCAAAGTATGCAAAACTCCTGAGTCTCTGTATATGCCCCAGCAGCTGCTCTGCCAGGACTCTGTACAGGTCTGTGTATTGGACCTGTATATGTACAGGTTTTTATAGTATTCTTTGATGGTTGTTTGTATTTCTGTGGAGACCATGGTCAATACAGGTCTGTGTATTAATCCTGGTGGTGTGGCTTACAAAGGGATCTCCTAGGTGCAAAGATCCATGGGAGAGGTGTGGTTTCCTGGGCAGGATCGCACAATCACTCACCACTTCCCTTGACTGGGACTGAGTGTTCCTTTGGCTTCGTGCTGTTAGAATGCTTGTTCTTCAGTCCTGCAAGGAAAAAATCAGCATTCAGACAAAAAGTTCTCTCAGCAAGGCAATTTTACTTTCTGCAAAACGGGTGCTCTTTGTGGATAGAACAATGGCAAGAGCACACTTGAACAAAGGAGGGAAGCAATTTATGTCTTTTACGCAGCTTGTCTTTGCTGCTGTGTCTTGTTTACATTGGCTGGAGCCAGACCTCACAATCTAAACTAAAACCTAACTGGGTAATAATTTAAAACTTTTCTAAATAGGTGAAAGCAATGGAAGGACAAAGGAAAAGAGGAAGTGGTTTACTAAAGGACTTAGAAAAGTAATAACATTCTTAAGGCTGCGAGCTGGGACATGCCTGTGAGCACGTCTAGCACAACTATCTTGGTTAAGGTGCAAGGACATAGAATGTACTACTTGCCTGTGAGCTACTTAGGATAGGGCTTAACAAAGAGTTATTAGCACAAAGCAAGGAGGTTTGAACAAAGTTAGTCTTTAAAATAAATTATTTCTAACATTTATGATTATTATTATCCTTTAACAAGAAGGGAAACCTTGAAGAGAAAATGTTACTTTCTACAGTGCTGCTCCCTGTTGGGCCATCACCCCACCCTGCTTTTCTTCTGTTTCTGTGGGTCGAGCTGTTTGCCCAGTCAGTCCCAATACGACAACCTGGATACTTCAGTTGAAGGTGCTGAATTCATTTGCTGCTTTCATTCGCTGAGTGCTGCAGACTGCAGCTGCTTCTAATTGGCCATCTTGGCCCCCTTAGTATTATAATCTTATGGGACCACCATTGTATATGCAGTCATTGACTGAAACATTGATATGTGGCACATGACTCTGTTTTTACCTAAAAACCTCTTAAAGTCCTTTATTTTGGATTCTATCAAACTTCATAAATTTGAGTAGTGTCATGAGAGATATTTAATGTCTCTTTATTTTTTTTGAGATGGAGTCTAGCTCTGTCTCCTGGGCTGGAGTGCAGAGATGCGATCTCTGCTCACTGCCACTTCCACCTCCCAGGCTCAAGGAATTCTCCTGCCTCAGCCTCCCAGTTGCTGAGATTACAGGCACATGCCACCATGCCTGGCTAATTTTTGTATTTTAGTAGAGATGGGATTTCACCATGTTGGCCAGGCTGGTCTCGAACTCCAGACTTCAGGTGATCCGCCCACCTCAGCCTCTCAAAGTGCTGGGATTACAGGCGTGAGCCACCGGGCCCGCCTATTTAATGTCTTTTTAATAACCTTTTAAATCTTTACATTCACAGATTTAAACAAATATTAAATGCTGACTGTGTGCCAAGTACTTGTCTATAAAGCAGGCACATAAAAACAAACAAAACATGGCCGGGCACTGTGACTCACACCTGTAATCCTAACACTTTGGGAGGCCGAGGCGAGTGAATCACCCGAGGCCAAGAGTTCAAGACCAGCCTGGCCAACATGGTGAACCCTCATGTCTACTAAAAATACCAAAAAATTAGCCGGGTGTGGTGGCAGGCGCCTGTAATCCCAGCTGCTCGGAAGGCTGAGGCAGAAGAATTGCTTGAACCCAGGAGGCAGAGGTTGCAGTGAGTGGAGATCACCCCATTGCACTCCAGTCTGTGCAATACAGCAAAAACTCCATCTCAAAAACAAAACAAAACAAAACATATTCCCTGCCCTGGAAAGGCACTTAAATGAAAGGAAGCAAGTACTGTGACCATTTTAATATGAATGTAAAGGTTTAAATATAGAGATATACAGAGACTCTGGGTTTCTGGAGGAAAAATGTAGTTAATAAATTTTACAGCCAACATTCCATGAGGAAGTGAAAAACTTTGCCCCTCCCAAAATAAAGGAAAAGCTTGAAATATGGTAGTCACTTTCTTAAATTCCTTTTGAATAATTTGTTTTCACCGACTTTTTAATTCATTATTTCTTTTTTGTATTCTTTCTGCTGTTCATTTTTAGCCAATAAATATTTTTATTTCAGATTTTTTTTAGTTGTACAATTTCTATTTTCATTTTATCTCTTTAACCAGTTTGATCCATCTTTTTATCTGAATTCCTTGACATTTATAATCATTCTTTTAAGATGAATTTGCTTATTCCCCAAGTGCTCTGTGATTTTGCTTCTCTTCCCTTTTAAGGGTCACATTTTCCAGTTTGTTCTCATATTTTATGCTAAACATTGTGTAAAAGAATAATACAGACTAGAGTAGGTAATATTTTCCCTTAGAAGAATATCTCCTAGCTAGCTAGGAGGAAGGGTTGATCCCTTTTGATTTCCAGTGTCTTAAGCACAAGATCAAGCCCTTCCCTCTGGCCAAGTTCTTGGGAAGACCATCAAACTAAAGCCGAGTTTATGGTTTACTACAGTAAGGATGACCACTACATTGACAGTCTTAATAGCATCTCAGAGGAAGGATGTGAAAATATTTATGAAATTCTCAGCAGGTCTTTCAGTGTGTGCATTGGAGGGAAAAGGTCCTGATTAGGATTTGGCATGAGTTGAGAATTGGTAGACACATCTAGGGGTGGGTTTTAAAGTGAGTCTTGGCTGGGTGCAGCAGCTCACGCCTGTAATCCCAGCAGTTTTGGAGGCTGAGGCAGGCAGATCACTTGAGGTCAGGAGTTCAAAACCAGCCCGGTCTCTACTAAAAATACAAAAATTAGCCAGGCATGGTGGTGCGTGTCTATAGTCCTAGCTACTCGGGATGCTGAAGCAGGAGAATTGCTTGAACCTGGGAGGTGAAGGTTGCAATGAGCTGACGTAGCACCACTGCACTCCAGCCTGGGTGACAGAGCAAGACACTGTTTCAAAACAAAAACAAAACAAAAAAAGTAGAGTCTTGCAGAGTAAACAGTGTAGTGAGTCATCTGTTCTTGAGAAGAGGGTATTTACTCTCCTGAGGATTCATTGATAAATCTGATGTTCAAATAGATTTTCTTGAGGTACTTGAAACAAATACCTTCTTCTTTCTAAGCAGTAGCTTCTGGAATAGCAGATAAATGAATAGTAATGTCATATTAATAGAGATAGTGAACCGTGTGGCCACAGAAGGTTTTGGGTTGGGAGAAACCCCCCTCTCTTCCTGCTTTGCAGCACAACCACCAGCTTCTTCCACTCCAATAAGTAACATGAGGGAGAATTGGTTTGAAGAGAGGACCAGCTCTGCCTTTTGGTTTTCTCCATATTCCAGGGCACTATACTAGTGCACCAATGCACTGGCCCTGGCTAGTGTTTCTTTGTCCCAGCACAGTTCTTGTGCCTATGGCATTTTTGCTACTTTACCCACTGCATGGGCCCTAGCATTGGGCAAATGCCCTCAGGTATGAAAGCTGCTGTTTTTGCTCAGCTAGGAAGAATTTATTCCTCTCTGCAGACAGTATATTTAGACCTATTTGCATGTGAAATTCCTCTGTGGTTTTAATGAGAAATGTTTAGTCAGTCTAGTATTTTCTTTTTGTTATGTCTGAGTGAGGGTCTTTTGCAACTCTCTACATCCTAATTAGAAGTCATCCTTGGATAAATTGCTTTTTAAAGCCCAAACTGGAAAATAAATCTGGGCCTACATATTTAGGATTTTAGAAAGTTCAGAAATAAAGTTAGGAAAGGTAAATGAAAGTAAACAAAAGTTAGTGAAGTAAAAGTAAACTTTATGTTACCTTTCAGTTCTTTGCTTTTTCTTTGATGAGCTACTTGATAGGAGTTGAAGGCTGCAGCGAGCAATGATTGTACCACTGCACTCCAGACAGAGTGAGACCTTGTCTCTTTGAGAAAAAAAAAAAAAAAAACTACTTGATAAATGATAGAGATATTTAAGAGGCACCAATATTTAGCTTTGGATGGAATCAAAACAAGTCTTTCAGTTACTCAGTTTTTTAAGGCTAATGCAATTGCTATTAAAAGAAACTTTAAAATGTTTACAATTCAAACCAGTGATCTCTTAGTCATAATACTCTTTGTTTTCATTTTACTTTTTAATTAAGCTTTAAATTTTTCTAATGGCTTAAGAAAAAAACTTCAAGATTAGCCCATTTATTTGCAATTGCGTTCTTTAAATCTTCTTATAACGCTTCTGAAAAATCTCTGACAACAGAATCCTACTAACTCTAAGCTCATTTCTAGGTATTAAATTAGCTCTTAGTACTTTTTGTTGTAAGTTGACCTAATTTTGACCTTGCAAAGCTAATCAGCTAGTGAAACTAATTATTAAAACACATCTGTGCTGCTTAGAAATAGTAAGATTTGTCTTGAACTTGCATCATAGGTTTTAATGGGACATCTGGTATATATTTTAATAGGCTTCATTAAGTAAATTTTATGTCTTTGGGGAGAGCATTTCTCATTATGTGATCCCACCTCTACAGTTGGTTTTAGGTTCCTCCTTGTGAATGACCATGTGGTCTAAAGTATGGTCCTGAACTTTCTACTCTTCTCTGAAATCTGAACCTTTGTGGCTGGGCTTAGATGGTGATGAGAACATTTACGTGTCTTCGTTTATTCTCAGGAAATGTTCTTTGAGTAGTAGCACATGCTAGGAGCTGAGAGGCATTGGGAATGTAGTAACAAGCCAAAACCGATAGTTCCTCTATTCAGGAGGCATTAATAGTGGAAACATGATAAAATTCACCCTATTTTCAGGGCCACCCCTCAGTGGAAAAAAAATTCACCCTATGGATATTAAATAATACTAAAGAATTATTGAAAATTTGGTTACATGTGATAAGGGCATTCTAGTTATCTAAGAAAATGTCCATCTTTTTAGAGATGCAAACTGAATTTGGAGGGAAGAAATGACATAATATAGGGTATTTGCTCAAGAGAATAGGTGAACTATATGTGCCGAATATAGGTGATAGGTTCGTCAGAGGTTCTGTAATTGTGTATGTTTGAAATTTGTGATAGTAGGGTATTTTTTTTAAAGAATCTCACAACAGGCCGGGCGCGGTGGCTCAAGCCCGTAATCCCAGCACTTTGGGAGGCCGAGACAGGTGGATCACGAGGTCAGGAGATCCAGACCATCCTGGCTAACACGGTGAAACCCCGTCTCTACTAAAAAAGTTACAAAAAACTAGCCGGGCAAGGTGGCGGCACCTGTAGTCCCAGCTACCCGGGAGGCTGAGGCAGGAGAATGGCGTGAACCCGGGAGGCGGAGCTTGCAGTGAGCTGAGATCGGGCCACAGCACTCCAGCCTGGGTGACAGAGCGAGACTCCGTCTCAAAAAAAAAAGAAACTCACAACAATAAGAAATGCCGGCCGGGCGCGGTGGCTCAAGCCTGTAATCCCAGTACTTTGGGAGGCTGAGATGGGCGGATCACGAGGTCAGGAGATCGAGACCATCCTGGCTAACACAGTGAAACCCCGTCTCTACTAAAAAAAAAAAAAACACACACACAAAAAAAAAAAAAAAAAAGAAATGCCTATGAGTGACGAGGCATAAGTACTGCACTGAGAGAAAGATGTTTCTGTACATCTCAGCCACCTGCTGTAGTTACCAAAGCTGAATACATGTTTACCCTGTGTCTTAACTATTTCCCTCCTGGGTCCAGATACACACACACAAATATGTTGATATGTTCACCAAAAAAAAAAAAAATGTTCAAGAATGTCCATTGCAGCCTTCTTCAGCCCCAAGCTAGAAAGTATGATGGATAAATGTGGTATATCTATGGAATAAAATACAGCATTGAAAAAGATGAGCTTGCCAATACAGCACAACATGGATGAATTTCATGAACAAACAGTTGATTTAAAAAGCGGGGGAAGGCTGGGTGAAGTGGTTTACACCTATAATCCCAACATTTGGAAGGATCGCTTGAAGCCAGGAGTTCGAGATCCATCTGATCATTGACATCAGAATAGTGGTTACAATTTGTGGGGTGACTTTGACTGGAAAGGAGCATAAAAGAAGTCTCTGGAGTACTAGGAGTGGTCCATATCTTGATCTGGGTAGTGGTTATACAAGTGTGTTCACCTTGAAAAAGTTCACTGAGATGTATCCCAATGATTTGCTCACTTCTGTGTGTGTGTGTGTTCTATGTAAAACCAGTGGTTCTTGCATTAGCTAAAAATCTGTTTTTTGCTTGTATGTAATACTTCAGTTGAAAAGTTGACCAAAGCCAAAAAATGTCTGTCTGGTGGTCAGTGATTTGATGGAGTTGAAAGAAGCCTAGCATGGCTGGGGCATGTAGATCATAGTGCTAAGAGATGGAAAGCGCCTTGTGCTATTTGGCTGTTTCAGTTGTGATGTTTTTTAAACAGTGTTGTGATCAGAAGGGCCCTTTAGAAAGACTGGCTAGAATATGGAGAACAAAGAGGAGACCAGAGTGGATGTGGGAGGCCAATGGATAGGTTAATCTAGTAGCTCAGGCAATAATTAGCAGTGACTTACACAAAGGCAGTTTTAGTGGACTTGTGCATGAGTTATCTAAGAGAGAAAATTGACAGGATTTGAGAATGGGTTAGATAATGGGGAGTGAGGGCATAACTCCCATTGCTCTCAGTATCAGTGATGACTCCAAGTTCCTTATACAATTTGAAAAATTATGGTCCTGTCTTTCTAAGTCAAAGAAAATTGGAAGAAGAACAGATTCAGAGGGGAGGATCACACACTCATTTATTAGTATGTTGAATTTCATACCTTTGAGTTAAGTAGTGATATCTAGTAGGGAATTGAAACACAGTCCTGTGACCTGTCTTGTCAAGTCATACTTGTGACATATTTGGCCCAGATACTTGAGAGTAGGAATCAAAGAATATTTTGTGGAAGACTTTTTAAAAATATCCACCAAAATATGCTGCTGACACTATTTAACAAAGCATTTTAAACAATCATAAAATTACATAAATTGCTCTCGAATGAGGATGTATTTTTTAACCTATGCTATTCCTTGAGGCTGTTGAGTTCCAAAAGCTCGTTTTTTAAAGCAAATCCAGTGGAGCAGCATCATATGCAGATATAATTTATGCAAATTAACTGCAAGCATTCAGGTTAAAAAAAAGTCTGAGAGAAATAATGGTCTCAGTAGTACAGATGATTCTGCCCTCCTTTTTAATTTTGAACATGTGCCCCAAAATGAGCATGAGGTGAGAAACACATCTGCTGTTCCTTTAGATTTCTGTAGGATAAGCATCTTGCTAGACTGCGTGTGATTGTCTTTATAAAAGTGTGTATTTTTAATACAATATGGCACTCACTATAAGCCATCTACTTCATCTGGAACCCAGCCAAAGAAACGGTGATTTGTACCATTGCTTAAAGAACGGGTTGTATTGAACTTACTGAGGGATAGTTTATATGTTAGTCTCCAAAATGACATCTTAAGAGATTTTCCAAGGTAATTTTGAGATTTTTGCCATGTGACTTATCCTCTGCAGAATATGAGTACTATAAAATAATGTCTTACTACTTTGTTTCAAAGGGATTCTGTCTAGTTCTAATATTTTCCATAATTGATTGAAGTCCAGGTGCACCTTATGCATTGCTCTCAAAATTCACTTCCATTTGACTTTATCTTTCATTTTTGCAACCCTAGAGAGTCAACAGCCCTTTTTAACCTTTTTAAAATCTGTGTTTTTTTCAACCCATTCTTTGTGTTTAGCTTTTCTGTCTACTCTTTTATACTCTTTTTGGAAACATTACCATTATGAAAAAATGTTTAGGAAGATATGTTTCCTGCTTTAGATAACTTTTAGGGATGTGTTTGTTGCCTAGAATAGTGGGAGGAATCATCTGTAGTACTGAAATCATATTTAAACCTAGTCAGAGAGAATGCAAAAGTTCACAAAATGAGGAACCCTGAAGTTGAGTAAAATAACCTGTCCATAGAGTTGATAGAGATTTATGTGCCTGATCCTCTTTTGAAAGCCATGCTGAAAATAATGCTTCTGCATTTCTGTAATTCATTATTTAAATTTCAGAGACATTAAAGAAATTGTAGTAGCATTTTAAAAGATTCTGATTCTAAACCCTCCATTTGAGTGATATTATAAAAGGATTTGAACATCAAATTGTTCTAAAATACAATTTGAGTGGAATCTTAAAATTCTTAAGCTATATTAAAATCGTTTAATTCTAGATAGATATAGGTTTACGCTTGAAATCAGCAATGTTGAAGGACAATAAATTGAGAAATAATCACACTCAAGCAGAACTAGAATATCTATCTGAAGTACAGCAATAAGCACAAAATAGTGTATTTATCAAATAATCAATATGAGTGGACTCTTGATTAGAGATGTCAGAGGGGTTCTCCCTAGACTTATCACAGAGGCTGTCAATTAACATTATTAGATTGTGATAAGAAATGAGCTTGACCAGGTATTTTCCTTTTTGATTCAGCCAGTTACCCCTGGAGTAATGACCTATAAGGAAGTAATCTTCCCAGGTGCAGATTTATTTTAACTTAGGCACTGACAGAAACCATTGTGAATATTGACATTAAGATCTTCTAAAAATCCTAAAGTACCTAATGTTTACAGACATCTTATGTAGATGTATGTATTAACAGGAGGAAATCAGTCCTCATGGAAAGACAAGTCAAAAATTAGAAAAATAAATTTGATATATATACCCGATGACTCAGAATATACCTTATAATATTTGCCAGATTTTTAGTTTCCACCCTACATATCGGGTACGTAACAGAAGGGCTTAGATGGTGACTTGGTAGCCATCTTTCTACCTTACTTTTCAAAAGGGCAAAAAAAAAAAAACTATTCATTTCAGAAAACAGGGCATATCACATATTCTATGTGTCCCCCTTTTACTGTCTGTTAAATCATTCTTTCAGTTTTCCATCTCTTGATTTATACTATTGAAGGGTTGTAAAAACAAGTAGCATTTGGTAGAACTTGGTCACCTAGACACAAAAATTAGTTTTAATAGGTATCAGTTTTAGACCTCTTCAGCAGTCATAAAACTAATTTTTTTGTTCTGCCTTGATTTGTAAATTCAGTGTATGTTTTGTTCAGGTGAACAAATATATTCTTAAAATTAAAATATAATGTTTACTTATAACTGATAATTTGAGGAAATAGGAATGGAACATAGGGGCCTTTGCATGGATAGTCTTTGGGGAAGATTAGAAAGTAGCACGAAAAATGGAATATAAGGAAACGGTAGTCATTGACATCAAGCAGTGGAAAACCAGTGATGTGTGAGGGAGCAGGAGGAGAGAAATCTAGAGAAGCAGTGGGCTGCAAGCCTTTTTAAATGGCAGAGATTGAAAAAAAAAAAAATACTATGCAACATCACTTTTCATTCAAACATGTACTGAACCCTATGTGTGGGCTTCTGTACTAGGCACTATGAATACAACAAATAATCAAAATGTAATTTCTAGCCCTAAAGACTTTGATTTAGAAGGAGAGGCCAACATAAATGGAGAATTTTAATGTAGTGCTCTATAATAGAATAGCAGAGGCATAGAAAAGACACCCTTAGCCTTGTATACTCTTCCTTTCCCTGATCATCTTTAAGGTTTTTACTTTAAGTGTGGCTTCTTCATGAAAGCCTTTCTAATACCATATGTATTGTATTAGCAGGAAGTGATTAATTGTACAGATGAGGGAATATTTGTCTGAAGTAGTTGCATCTGATATCAGTTTTTAATTGAAAATAGGAAGTTATAAGTTAAAGCATCATCATTTCCTTTTACCAAAGGTTGGGACAGGTTGACCATCTTTTTGTCATTTAACAAATAGTTTACTTAATAAATCATACTGATTTCCTGTAGTCCCTGAACATTCCAGGATATTTCATGCCTTTGTAACTCAGTGCAATTTCACCATTTAGATGGCATGCCCAGGCATGCTTAGGCAGTAAGGATACAGAGGTGAACAAAGAAATGGTAAGAATGCCTTTAAGGGGCTATTAGGATCTACAAGTGAACAAAGACATTGAACAAAAAGTATTATATAGTGAGAGTTACTACAAGGAGTGCAGAACATTTAATGGATGTATTATAACCTACTCTGGGATTAAAGAAGGCTGCCCAGAGGAAGTAATATTTAAACTGGGACATAACAAATGAGTTAGTTTAAGAATTGGGGCGGGTGTTACAGTGACATGGTTTGGCTGTGTCCCCACCCAAATCTCATCTTGAATTCCCATGTGTTGTGGGAGGGACCCAGTAAGAGGTAACTGAGTCATAGGGGCAGGTCTTTCCTGCGCTGCTGTCATGAAAGTGAGTCTTACAAGATCTGATGTTTATTTTAAGGGGGAGTTTTCATACACAAACTCTTTTTGCCTGCTGCCATCCATGTAAGACATGACTTGTTCCTCTTTGCCTTCCACCATGATTGTAAGACTTCCCCAGCCACGTGGAACTGCAAGTTCAATTAAACCTCTTTCTTTCGTAAATTGCCCAGTCTCTGGTTTGTCTTTATCATACAGGTAGGGGGCCTTAGGGAGGAAAAAGCAATACAGTGAATAATCTTCCTCCTGTATTGGTGAGCCACATAAAATGGAGAAACCCTTTTGCTGAAAACAGCTAGAAATGCCAAAAAAATGTTAAATGCTATCTGTTTGAAGTTATCAAATAAGGAAGTACTACTAAGCCAAGACTCAGAAAAGAAGGTAATCTGAAAAATGAGACTAACATTTGGGGCTACTTTTGTCCTATAGGCATTTACCAATTCAGAGGAAGGAGCTGAAAGACTGTGTAGCCCTGTTGATGTCACTTACATGGGTAGGAATACAAAATGGGACCCTTACAGTTTTGCAGCACTTTGCATTGGGACCATAAATACTGTGCCCAAGATAAGATATGAGAGAAGTGGAAATCTCAAACCCTGATATTAGATTAAAACCTCGGTTTGCTCATGCCCCCAGGTTCCCTGCAGAAACAAAAGATCTTTCTAGAAGATTATTACAGGTTTCAAATTATTTTCACGAAGTTTTTCAAATATTAATGTTCAAAACATATTCAGACATAATCAGTCACACAAGGACACAAAAACATGAATCAAGAACCAGTTGAAGCAGTAGACAATAAAAACAGAGCTCTAGGTGCTCCAGGAATTAGTTATAACAGACACAGATTTTGAAAAAACTATGCTTACTAAATTCAAAGAGAAAAGAAATTACAAATTTTAACAAATGGAAACATTTTTTAAAATAATACGGTTTGGAAAAAAAACGGACATTCTAAGACCAAATTAAATATGATTTGAGCAGCAGATCTTCACATATTAGTGTAGAGAAGATCCACAAACTGGATTTTAGGGAAGAAGAAAATGTCCAGAAGGAAGCCTGGAGAGATGCAAGAATGAGACAGAGGGAAGGGCAAGAAATAACATGGATACAAGGAAAGGTCTAATTACATTTACATGTAAATGGGCATCCCAGAGAAAAGGAGGATGAGAATGTTACAATATTTAAAGAGATGTTGGCTAAGAATTTTCCAAAACAGATGAAAGCAACAATTAAAAAAGTACAACATAACCTAAATAGTGTAATTTTAAAATTGGATCGAAATGTAGGTGTATATCTAAGAGAAGTGAAAGCATGCCCACGCGAAAGTTTATAGCAGCATTATTCATAATAGCTAAGAAATGGAAGTAATTCAGATGTCCATCACCTACAGAATGGATAAATAAAATTTGGCATATTCATGCAATGGAATATTCAGCTATAAAAAAGAATGAAACATGATACAACATAGTTAACCCTTAAAAACATTATGCTAAGTGAAAGAAACCAGTCACAAAAGACCATCTCTTGTATGATTCCATTTAGATGAAATATCCAGAATAGGTATATCTGTAGACACAGACTGAACAAGAGGAGAATGGATGGAAGATTTGGAGGAGATGAAATGTTTTAAAATTAGATTTAATGATGGTTACACAACTCTGAGTACACTAAAGAATGCTGAATTGTACAATTTAAATGGGTCAGTTTTTATAGTATGTGAATTATATCTCAGTTTAAAAGAGGGAAGAGAAATCCACACCTAGACATATCCTAGTAAAACTACAGAAACCAAAGAAAGATCTCAAAGTTGGTGGAGCTATGGTGCTGGAATTACCTTTAAAGAGAAGCTAAATAGACTAGTAGATAATTTCTACAATTGGTGAATCTTCAAACTGAATACAGCTGTGAAACCCACGACCAGATGAAGAAACAAAACATCTGAGCACCCTAGTAGTCCCCCTTGTACACCTACCTAATACAGAGCATCTATGCCCTGTATTAGCCAGGTGCACAAGAACAATGGAATTGGGGGAGCAGAGGAGAGGAACAATGAAATCAGAAGAAAAAAGACAAACAGAAGAAATTGTAATGATGACATTATCACTGTGATGCTAGAAAATAACTGCCAACCCTGAGTTTAACCCAACTAAGATATTTTTTAAGAATGAAACTGGATAACTTGGCTGGGCACAGTGGGTCATGCCTGTAATCCCAGCACTTTGGCAGGGTGAGGCAGGCGGGTGGCTTGAGGTCAGGAGTTCGACACCAGCCTGGCCAACATGGTGAAACCTTGTCTCTACTAAAATTACAATGATTAGCCGAACATCATGGCACACACCTCTAGTCCCAGATACTTGGGAGGCTGAGGCAGGAGAATCGCTTGAACTCAGGAAGTAGAGGTTGCAGTGAACCGAGATTGCACCTCTACACTCCAGCCTGGGCAATAGAGCAAGACTCCATCTCAAAAAAAAAAAAGAATGAAACTGAAATAAAGATACGTTCAGATAAGCAGAAAAGAAGAGAAAGAATTTGCCTAAAAAACCTGTGCCAAAGGAAGTACCGAGGGATATTCAGGCAAACAGCAAATGATCCCTGATGGAAGGCCAGAAATTCAGGAGGGAATAAAGGTGAACAAAAGTGGTAAGTATTTACATACCAGTAGTTCTCTTAGGTATATGCCAAATGGCTGTGGTACATATATTCACAGAAACTGTTCAAGTGCCTGTCAGCAGTGAACTAAATTACATTGTCACATACACCTTACAGCCATGAAAATGAATCATCTGCAATAATGTAGATGAATTTCACAAACAATATTGAGGAAAATTAACCAGATAGAAAGGACTACCTGATGTATGATTCTCTATATATTTAAGTATAGTAGGAAAAATGAATCTTTGCTTAAGAGTATTAGGATAGGTTATTAGAGGCATAGGGTGCCTTGTAGAGTCTAGGTGCGTAAGGGGGACTACTAGGGTGCTGGGATGATCTATTTCTTCATCTGGGTGTGGGTTTCACAGCTGTGTTTAGTTTGAAAATTCAGCATGATATACACTTACACTGAATGTACATTATATATAATAAGCAGTTTTTAAAATGTGAAAAATCAGTAAATGTCAATGAATACTGGTTGTATAAAATAATTTTGTGTTTATAGCTAGGAAGAAATGTAGAGCAATTAAGGCATGTGAGGTATCAATTAATGAAAGTATTCATGTTATAGACTGAAGATGATTTTTGCCCCCCAAAACCACTTTAATAAGCAATTTTGAAATTACAAGGAAGCAATCCAAATTTAAAAGGAGTTTCAGTTATCTTGAAATATTCTAAGTAGATCAGAAATAAATTACATTGTGTTTTTCAATAAAAGTATTTTTTAAAATATTTTTAGACCTATTGTCTGTTTTACTACTTCCCATATTGCTTGGTCTATTTTTTAAAACCACTCAATCTGGCAGTATCTCTTGAGAAGTATATGGCACTTAATGTGTATTGTTCCCTAGAGGAATCATGAACGAAAGAAAAGGTGCAGATTTTTCTCTTGGGATACAATAGAAAATTAATTGAAAAAGGAAGAGTCCATAATTTAATGTATAGTTACAATTGGGGAAAAAGTCATAATATATAATTTTCATATTTGTTGATTATGTCTTCTTAAACACCAGTTATTACTAGCACAGTTCTTTCTCTATATGTGGCAGCTCGTATAGCTTATGTTTGTATTTTCATCTGCTTGGTTTATATACAATGATCTAAGCTATAACAGTCATTTTTATGCATTATCTGCTTACTCTTTGCTTGCTTCAGACTCATCAGTTGGCTTTTGCATTCCATATTATGATTTTGAAAGAACTACTTCAACAAAAAATTGTATTTTTGTTATAGTGATTCTGCTGCATGGATTACAAGCACTCTATCTCCATGCTTGGATAAACTCCATCAAAAGCACATTATCCTCCTACTTCTGTGGCCAGCTGCCTAATTGTATCTGCTGTAACCACATGCTGTTGGAACATGATACCAATGAAGAACAGAAATGACAAATTACTCCCTGCAGGTGATAGTGATAATGATAATTTTTAATTTCCTTATAAGGTCTAGTCTGATCTTATTTCATTGGTTGCTGTCCTATTACATACACACAATGTGTCCTCTTTAAAGAAATAATCATCACACCAAAATACATGAGAAAGTCATTTGTTTTTATCCCAAATCATTGTTCTTCAAATGTGTATATTAAATGAATTGCATTTATCTTTATATAGAATAAACGAGCAAAACATGGCTTAAAACAGATTTTTTCCATGATTCATTTTACAAATGCCATGAGTTTTCATTTTGTGAAATCCACAAAAAGATGAGTTCTGGGACTACTATATGCTGAGGAATATTTAAGATGTACAGCAAAGCTACATGCTTGTATTTCCCTATGTGCATCAAAGTAATTGTGGAGGATTCTCACAAAATGTCGAGTGATCAAGCTATCCCAGATATTCATCATGTGTCTGTATTTTCCTTTCATTCTGTTTTCTTCTATCATTATTTTTGTTTTTTTTTTTTTTTAATTACTTACCACTCATTCTCCTTTCTCTCACTCTAAGGGACTTTTGTAACTAAAACTTTTAGTTGTAAGTTTTTCTGACTGTGGTATAATTCAGTGGAATTTTATTTAATTGTGACCTTGCCTTTGCAGATTAACCCAGCTCCTACAGATATATTTTAATGTTTTTCCCTCAGCAGTTCTCATTGCCCCGACAAGATATATATGTGAGACAAAGGAGAAATTTCTTCTGTAGTCAGCCTTCAAACCTCTGATCTTTTTCAAGCACATGTCAAGTTGTAGCTCTGGTTAGTTATTTATTGCCATTGCCTATTAGTCATTATTTCCTATGGTTATTCTTATATTTGAATGACTTCCACAGAGAGAATGTATATTCTTTGAAATTAACATTTAAAAGATGTAAAGATAGCCTGTCAAAGTGATGGTAGCAAGATGATCAAATTGTAATTGAAAATAGTGGCATGTTTATATTTTCCTGACAAAATAAATCATTTATTCCTAAATCAGCTGATATTTGGTTATATCACATATAATAGCTTTGCAGAAATAAAAACACTAATCATAATTCATTTGGTTTTATATTATTTTTCAAAATTGAAGTTTTTTTCTTAATCTCTTAATTAAGCCTCAATGGCATGCAACTGTAGTTCCAGCTACTCAGCAGGCTTAAGCAGAGAGATCCCTTAAGCCCAGGAGTTTGAGTTCAGCCTGGGCACCATAGCAGGACTCCATCTCTAAAATTAAATAAAATTTTAAAAAAATAATCACACACAAAAGAAAAAAAACACAAACCCTGTCTCTTTAAGGGGCATTCTAGATCATGTTGGTGTTTGAGGGTAAACACCCATTTTAAAACCAGAAATTCCCTTTGTTTTTTTCAGAGCAAGAATCTTCTACTTTCTCAGCTGTAGTTTAGTGCTGTCTAATGAATAGGTAGATTATCTGCACAAAGTTTGAATTTCAGGTGAATTCCTTCCTAATTTCTCTTCATGCTTCTGCTTTCTGTTTAATGTGTGCTGTGGAACTGAGTTAGTATTACTGTAAACCAAACCTCATTAGAAATGTGACTGTGCTTGAGGACTCAAAGATACTGTGATGCATTTCACATGGAGGCAATTTCAGATATTTGTCATAGATCCTTTCCGGTGCTTATAACCGAAGTTAACTATGTCTGTCATTTTTCTTTGTCCTAAAACTTATTTTTTGGTTACCCAGAACTTCCCAGTATTTCTTTCACTGTATTATTTAAGGGCTGGAAATTTTTAACTGAAATTCATACACAGATTTGGAGATAGATTAATAACCATGTATGGCCGGACGTGGTGTCTCACACCTGTAATCCCAGCACTTTGGGAGGCCCCCCCCCCAAGAAAAATGTGGGGAAAAATAAATCCTAGTAAGCTAATAAGAGCTTTTGTGAAAATTTGGGTTTAAAAGCAGCTTTTGTAACATCTTCAGCTTCAGATATATGAAGAGAAATATTTCTAATTCTGATTTTAAAAAGACTGGCAATAAATATAACAGTTACAGAATTATAATTGCAGAAAGATGAGAGGCTGACACATGAGTTTAAAACAGAGTTTTAAAAGATACATTAAAAATTTTGAAAACAAAAAGATATTTTAGAACTATGGGTTTTCTGTTCTTGTTGTTCCAGGTTACCTTCTGGTAGCATTTCCCATCAACCTGAAGAAGTTCTTTTAAAATGTTTCTAAAGGAAGTCTATTGGCAATTAATTTCTTTACTTTTCCTTGACTTGAAAATGTCGTATTTTGCCTTAAATGATGTTCTGTCTAGATGCAGAATTTTAAAACTTTCTCCATCAGTGTCTTTTTCTTTTCCATCTGGACCACCAATGTCACGTTAGATCTATGGGTCTCCAAGGTCCTATAACATGCATTTTGTTGCCGTCTTTTTCCCTTCTTCAAATTGGATAATTTCTATTAATCTTCAAATTCACTGATTTTTTTTCCTGTCATCTCCATTCTGTTATTCAGCTCAGAAGTTTCAGTTATTATAAATTCCAATTAAAATTTTTTCATTTGGTTCTTTTTTACAGTTTGTTTCTCTGCTGAGAATGTCTAGTCTTTTGATTCATTCCATTGTGTTTTCTGTCCCTGTTGGAACATAGTTATAATTGCTGCTTTAAAGTTTTGCTTGATAGTTCGAGCATCTGGGTTATCTCAGAGGTGGCTTTTCTCTTGAGAGTTGTTCAATTTTCCCGATTCTTTGTATGTTGAGTAATTTGAGATTGTACCTTACATGTTGTGCATGCTATGTTGTATAAACTGTGTATCTTGTTAGAATCTTAAGAATGTTGATGTTTGTTGTTAGCAGTCAGCCAGCCCAGTTAAAATCAGACCATAAGTTCTGTCTTAGTGTGCAAGCAGACAGTTGGCCAAGTCTCAGTCACATTCTCTAAGCTTTTGTTATGCTGTTTTGAGGCTGTCTTACACATACCTACTTTACGGATTAGTCTGAAACTTTTACAGATTTTTCAAATCTCAGTTCAGTTCTCTAGGCCTTTACTTGTTGGTTTTGGTTTTTTTTCCATGCATGTTTTATTCAGAGGTTAATCCTGAGACTTGCACCAGTGATTCCAATTTTAGTTCAATTCTCTAAGCTTTTGCTATGTGGGTTTGGGTCTCACCTGTAAATGCGTAATTTGGGGGTTAGGCTGAGACTTGGGCATTTTCTACATACAAAATTAGGAGATCTTTTCTAGCTCTCTCCTCTCCATATTTGTCCCACATGTTCCATGCTTTTCAGAGTTAAAAATTATTAGTTCTGCCGGGCGCGGTGGCTCAAGCCTGTAATCCCAGCACTTTGGGAGGCCGAGACGGGCGGATTACGAGGTCAGGAGATCGAGACCATCCTGGCTAACAC